>NC_042994.1:5672957-5890457 GCF_901001165.1 Salmo trutta | reverse complement strand
ACCACTAACACTAGGCCTAGAGGCTAACACTGAACACTAACCATCACCACTAACACTAGGCCTAGAGGCTAACACTGAACACTAACCATCACCACTAACACTAGGTCTAGAGGCTAACACTGAACACTAACCATCACCACTAACACTGAACACTAACCATCACCACTAACACTGAACACTAACCATCACCACTAACACTAGGTCTAGAGGCTAACACTGAACACTAACCATCACCACTAACACTAGGTCTAGAGGCTAACACTGAACACTAACCATCACCACTAACACTAGGCCTAGAGGCTAACACTGAACACTAACCATCATCACTAACACTGAACACTAACCATCACCACTAACACTGAACACTAACCATCACCACTAACACTGAACACTAACCATCACCACTAACACTAGGTCTAGAGGCTAACACTGAACACTAACCATCACCACTAACACTAGGCCTAGAGGCTAACACTGAACACTAACCATCATCACTAACACTGAACACTAACCATCACCACTAACACTGAACACTAACCATCATCACTAACACTGAACACTAACCATCACCACTAACACTGAACACTAACCATCACCACTAACACTGAACACTAACCATCACCACTAACACTAGGCCTAGAGGCTAACACTGAACACTAACCATCACCACTAACACTAGGCCTAGAGGCTAACACTGAACACTAACCATCACCACTAACACTAGGTCTAGAGGCTAACACTGAACACTAACCATCACCACTAACACTGAACACTAACCATCACCACTAGCACTAGGCCTAGAGGCTAACACTGAACACTAACCATCACCACTAACACTAGGTCTAGAGGCTAACACTGAACACTAACCATCACCACTAACACTAGGCCTAGAGGCTAACACTGAACACTAACCATCACCACTAACACTAGGTCTAGAGGCTAACACTGAACACTAACCATCACCACTAACACTGAACACTAACCATCACCACTAGCACTAGGCCTAGAGGCTAACACTGAACACTAACCATCACCACTAGCACTAGGCCTAGAGGCTAACACTGAACACTAACCATCACCACTAGCACTGGGCCTAGAGGCTAACACTGAACCAAACGTGGTGAATGTTCAGTCACTTAACATGTGTTGTGTGTGTTAATATTGATGAAGAAATGAGGCCTGTGTGAAGTCCATTACAGTCCGTTGGGTTGCGATGTTGGTTCTGTTAATTAGGGTTAACATATTGGGTCGATTTCAAGCCTCGACTCATCTAATGGGTTTCCATTGAGTTGTATTGACGTTTGACGGCACGCTATAATCGCACCTGTGGTGAGATTCTGGGGTTACAGGGTTTTCCTCCGACTGGGCATCCAGTCACTGTAGGGAATCGGAATCGATATTTGGATTAAAAGGTTCGAAGTGCAACAGAGTAGGAGCACAAGAGAGCACAATTACATTACACATCACCTCCACTCCACATCCAAACAAATAGACCCCGTGTTCACAAAAGTTTTTACACCATAGCTGTTCTCCATTTCCCTCTCTGTTTGAGTCCCGTAGGATTCCTCTCTGTTTGAGTCCCGTAGGATTCCTCTCTGTTTGAGTCCCGTAGGATTCCTCTCTGTTTGAGTCCCGTAGGATTCCTCTCTGTTTGAGTCCCGTAGGATTCCTCTCTGTTTGAGTCCCGTAGGATTCCTCTCTGTTTGAGTCCCGTAGGATTCCTCTCTGTTTGAGTCCCGTAGGATTCCTCTCTGTTTGAGTCCCGTAGAATTCCTCTCTGTTTGAGTCCCTGCTTCACCGCTCACTTCCGCACCACCCTGCTTCACCACTCACTTCCTCACATCCCTGCTTCACCACTCACTTCCTCACAGCCCTGCTTCATCACTCACTTCCTCACATCCCTACTTCACAGCTCACTTCCTCACATCCCTGCTTCACCACTCACTTCCGCACCACCCTGCTTCACCACTCACTTCCTCACCACCCTGCTTCACCGCTCCCTTCCGCACCACCCTGCTTCACCGCTCACTTCCTCACATCCCTGCTTCACCGCTCACTTCCTCACATCCCTGCTTCACCGCTCACTTCCTCACATCCCTGCTTCACCGCTCACTTCCTCACATCCTGCTTCACTGCTCACTTCCTCACCTCCCTGCTTCACCGCTCACTTCCTCACATCCCTGCTTCACCGCTCACTTCCTCACCTCCCTGCTTCACCGCTCACTTCCGCACCACCCTGCTTCACCACTCACTTCCTCACATCCCTGCTTCACCGCTCACTTCCTCACCTCCCTGCTTCACCGCTCACTTCCTCACCTCCCTGCTTCACCGCTCACTTCCTCACAGCCCTGCTTCACCGCTCACTTCCTCATTGCCCTGCTTCACCGCTCACTTCCGCACCACCCTGCTTCACCGCTCACTTCCTCACAGCCCTGCTTCACCGCTCACTTCCGCACCACCCTGCTTCACCACTCACTTCCTCACATCCCTGCTTCACCGCTCACTTCCGCACCACCCTGCTTCACCACTCACTTCCTCACATCCCTGCTTCACCGCTCACTTCCTCACCTCCCTGCTTCACCACTCACTTCCTCACATCCCTGCTTCACCACTCACTTCCTCACATCCCTGCTTCACCGCTCACTTCCTCACATCCCTGCTTCACCGCTCACTTCCGCACATCCCTGCTTCACCGCTCACTTCCTCACACCCTGCTTCACCACTCACTTCCTCACAGCCCTGCTTCACCGCTCACTTCCTCACATCCCTGCTTCACCGCTCACTTCCGCACATCCCTGCTTCACCGCTCACTTCCGCACGCACACACACACACACACACACGCATGCGCACACACACACACACAAGCCCTTTATCTCCCTAACCCCTGTTAGATCCTCCATACAGCTCTGATCAGAATACTGCTGAGCCCCTACGATGATCACAGGACCCTTTGACAGACAGAGACCGATGATGTAGGGTAGATGATCATGCAATATGCATGGTGCAGTAGGAGTGTGGGATGCTAAAACGCTACATATAGCTAAATCTCACCGCATACTGAACACTATTAGAAAAAAAGGTGCTATCTAGACCCTAAAAGGGTTCTTCAGCTGTCCCCATAGGAGAACCCTTTGAATAACCCTTTTTGGTTCGAGAGAGAGAGAGAGAGAGAGAGAGAGAGACGGTTAGCAGGTGTTAATGCGTGTAGCGAAATGCTTGTGCTTCTAGTTCCGACCATGCAGTAATATCTAACAAGTAATATAACCTAACAATTCCACAACAACAACCTTATACACACAAGTGTAAAGGAATGAATACGAAAATGTACATAAAAATATATAAATGAGTGATGGCTGAACGGCGTAGGCCAGATGCAGTAGATGGTATAGAATACAGTGTGTATATATATATATATATATATATGAGATGAGTAATGTAGGGTATGAAAACATATAAAGAGGGATTGTTTAAAGTGGCTAGTGATACATTACATCAAGATGCAGTAGATGGTATAGAGTACAGTATATACATATGAGATGAGTAATGTAGGTTATGTAAACATATAATATAAAGTGGCTAGTGATTAATTGATTACATCAATTTTCCCATTATTAAAGGGGCTTGAGTTGAGTCAGTATGTTGGCAGCATCCACTCAATGTTAGTGATGGCTGTTTAACAGTCATGGCCTTGAGATAGAAGCTGCTGCGCCTTCTTCACCACGCTGTCTGTGTGGGTGGACCATTTCAGTCTGTGATATGTACGCCGAGGAACTTAAAACTCTCCACCCTCTCCACTACTGTCCCGTCGATGTGGATAGGGGGCTGCTCCCTCTTTTGTTTTGTTGACATTGAGTGTGAGGTTATTTTCCTGACACCACACTCCAAGGGCCCTCACCTCCTCCCTGTAGGCCGTCTCGTCGTTGTTAATCAAGCCTACCACTGTAGTGTCGTCTGCAAACTTGATGATTGAGTTGGAGGCATGCATGTGTAACAGTGTAGGTTCCGTCCCTCTCTTTGCCCCAACCTGTGCTCGAACCAGGGACCCTCTGCACACATCAACAACTGACACCCACGAAGCGTCGTTACCCATCGCGCCACAAAAGCCGCGGCCCTTGCAACGCAAGGGGAAACCCTACTTCAGGTCTCAGAGCGAGTGACGTCACTGATTGAAACGCTATTAGCGCGCACCACCGCTAACTACTAGCCATTTCACATCGGTTACACATGGCCACGCAGTCATGGGGGAACAGGGAGTACAGGAGAGGGCTGAGAACGCACCCTTGTGGGGCCCCAGTGTTGAGGATCAGCTGAGTGGAGATGTTGTTTCCTACCTTCACCACCTGGGGGCGGCCCGTCAGGAAGTCCAGGACCCAGTTGCACAGGGCGGGGTCGTGACCCAGGGTCTCGAGCTTAATGACGAGTTTGGAGGGTACTATGGTGTTAAATGCTGAGATGTAATCGATGAACAGCATTCTTACATAGGTATTCCTCTTGTCCAGATGGGTTAGGGCAGTGTGCAGTGTGATGGCGATTGCGTCGTCTGTGGACCTATTGGAGTGGGTCTAGGGTGTCAGGTAGGGTGGAGGTGATATGATCCTTGACTAGTCTCTCAAAGCACTTCATGATGACAGAAGTGAGTACTACGGGGCGGTAGTCATTTAGCTCAGTTACCTTCGCTTTCTTGGGAACAGGAACAATGGTGGCCCTCTTGAAGCATGTGGGGACAGCAGACTGGGATAAGGATTGATTGAATATGTCCGTAAACACACCAGCCAGCTGGTCTGCGCATGCTCTGAGGACGCGGCCGGGGATGCCGTCTGGGCCTGCAGCCTTGCGAGGGTTAACACGTTTAAATGTTTTACTCACGTTGGCTACAGTGAAGGAGAGCCCGCAGGTTTTGGTAGCGGGCCTTGTCAGTGGCACTGTATTGTCCTCAAAGCGAGCAACAAAGTTGATGTTAGATACTGTTCCTTCTATCTGAAAAACATTGTTCTTGCTCTTGCACAACTTTCACATTACTTCAGATAGTCTGACATCACAAGGGAAGGATCAAGGATCCTACAAAGCCCTACACCTCTCCTCCTCCTCTCCTCCCGTCTCCTCTCCTCCTCTCACTTCTCCTCTGCTATTCACGACAGCTAAGCCTTCAAGTGTGACTCTCACACTCTGACAGATGATTAGAAGACCCAGGCCTAGATCTCTGCCACTACCTGGCCCTCCTCGGGCTATGGAGCGGTAAACAGAGACACACACACACACACACACACGTACGTACGTACGTACGTACTTTCAATCTTAGAAAAAATGGTTCCAAAAGTGTTTCTGCGGCTGTCCCAACAGTAGAACCCTTTTTGGTTCCAGGTAGAATTATTTTGGTTCCATGTAGAACCCTCTGTGGAAAGGCGTTCTACCTGGAATCCAAAAATATGATCCTATGGGGATAGCCGAAGAACCCTTTTGGAACCCTTTTTTCTACGGGGTGTATGCTAACATCTGAGCCCTCACTGGGGCCCTCAGGCCTGTGTAGAGTGAAGGGGAATGACAGGAGACAGTATTAGTGTTAGCCTGTGATGTGGTTGAGTCATCTTCTGAGCTCTGCACCCGTAGGGACAGAGACCATGCATACGAATGGCATCGTTTGCATCCCACATGGCACCCTATTATCCTATATAGTGCACTACTTTTGACCAGAACCCCATGGACCCTGGTCAAAAGTAGTGCACTATGCAGGGAATAGGGTGTCATTTGGGACACAGACCTGTTGAAGACTACTTTTGGTCGTTACTATACATGGGTACTATTGGGAAGGCATAACCCTGCTGAACCATGGCTGTTGTAAATGCCAGTGGGGCAAAACTGGATGTACTGTCACAACGTTTTCCTGACGTTTTTCTGACTTTCTGGTCAGGTTGTTTACTGGTTATAAAAGGATGTTATTTACACCCTTTTTGTTGTTGCAACCAGTAAAAAAATGTCTATGTGGTTGTAATCTGGTTAGCTAATAACGTCTTCTCAGCCAGAAAAACAGTTTACAACCACGTCACGTGGTAAATCTTGTCCGCTGAGTTAAGCAGCAGTACCAATGTAAAAATAACTATCAATAGAACTAGATATCTCTATACAGTAGTTATATCTCTATACAGTAGTTATATCTCTATGCAGTAGTTATATCTATATTCCGTAGTTATATCTCTATACAGTAGTTATATCTCTATGCAGTAGTTATATCTATATTCCGTAGTTATATCTCTATACAGTAGTTATATCTCTATGCAGTAGTTATATCTATATTCCGTAGTTATATCTCTATACAGTAGTTATATCTCTATGCAGTAGTTATATCTATATTCCGTAGTTATATCTCTATACAGTAGTTATATCTCTATGCAGTAGTTATATCTATATGCCGTAGTTATATCTCTATACAGTAGTTATATCTCTATACAGTAGTTATATCTATATGCCGTAGTTATATCTCTATACAGTAGTTATATCTCTATACAGTAGTTATATCTCTATGCAGTAGTTATATCTATATTCAGTAGTTAAAGTGTATCTCTATGCAGTAGTTATATCTCTATACAGTAGTTATATCTCTATACAGTAGTTATATCTCTATGCAGTAGTTATATCTCTATACAGTAGTTAAAGTGTATCTCTATGCAGTAGTTTTATCTCTATACAGTAGTTATATCTCTATACAGTAGTTATATCTCTATGCAGTAGTTATATCTCTATGCAGTAGTTATATCTCTATGCAGTAGTTATATCTCTATACAGTAGTTAAAGTGTATCTCTATGCAGTAGTTTTATCTCTAACAGTAGTTATATCTCTATGCAGTAGTTATATATCTATGCAGTAGATATATCTCTAACAGTAGTTATATCTCTATGTAGTTGCTATATCTCTATTCAGTAGGTATATCTCTATACAGTAGTTCAAGTGTATCTCTATGCAGTAGTTTTATCTCTAACAGTAGTTAAAGTTTATCTCTATGCAGTAGTTTTATCTCTAACAGTAGTTATATCTCTATGCAGTTGCTATATCTCTATACAGTAGGTATATCTCTATACAGTAGTTCAAGTGTATCTCTATGCAGTAGTTATATCTCTATACAGTATTTATATCTCTAACAGTAGTTATATCTCTATGCAGTTGCTATATCTCTATTCAGTAGGTATATCTCTATACAGTAGTTCAAGTGTATCTCTATGCTGTAGTTTTATCTCTAACAGTAGTTAAAGTGTATCTCTATGCAGTAGTTTTATCTCTAACAGTAGGTAAAGTTTATCTCTATGCAGTAGTTATATCTCTAACAGTAGTTATATCTCTATGCAGTTGCTATATCTCTATACAGTAGGTATATCCCTATACAATAGTTCAAGTGTATCTCTATGCAGTAGTTATATCTCTATACAGTATTTATATCTCTAACAGTAGTTATATCTCTATGCAGTTGCTATATCTCTATTCAGTAGGTATATCTCTATACAGTAGTTCAAGTGTATCTCTATGCAGTAGTTTTATCTCTAACAGTAGTTAAAGTGTATCTCTATGCAGTAGTTTTATCTCTAACAGTAGGTAAAGTTTATCTCTATGCAGTAGTTATATCTCTAACAGTAGTTATATCTCTATGCAGTAGTTATATCTCTATACAGTAGCTATATCTCTATGCAGTAGTTATATCTCTATACAGTAGTTATATCTCTATGCAGTAGTTATATCTCTAACAGTAGTTATATCTCTATGCAGTAGTTATATCTCTATACTATATCTCTATGCAGTAGCTATATCTCTATACAGTAGTTATAGTGTATATCTATGCAGTAGTTATATCTCTGTACAGTAGTTATATCTCTATGCAGTAGTTATAGTGTATTTCTATGCAGTAGTTATATCTCTATGCAGTAGTTATATCTCTATGCAGTAGTTATATCTCTATGCAGTAGTTATATCTCTATGCAGTAGTTATATCTCTAACAGTAGTTATATCTCTATACAGTATTTATATCTCTAAGCAGTAGTTATATCTCTAACAGTAGTTATGTCTCTATGTAGTAGTACTCACCTCCTCTCCACACTAGACCAGTACCCACCTCCTCTCCACGCTAAACCAGTACCCACCTCCTCTCCACACTAAACCAGTACCCACCTCCTCTCCTCTCCACGCTAAACCAGTACCCACCTCCTCTCCTCTCCACGCTAAACCAGTACCCACCTCCTCTCCTCTCCACGCTAAACCAGTACCCACCTCCTCTCCACACTAAACCAGTGCCCACCTCCTCTCCTCTCCACGCTAAACCAGTACCCACCTCCTCTCCACACTAAACCAGTACCCACCTCCTCTCCTCTCCACGCTAAACCAGTACCCACCTCCTCTCCACACTAAACCAGTACCCACCTCCTCTCCACACTAAACCAGTACCCACCTCCTCTCCACACTAAACCAGTACCCACCTCCTCTCCACACTAAACCAGTACCCTCCTCCTCTCCACACTAAACCAGTACCCCCCCTCCTCTCCACGCTAAACCAGTACCCTCCTCCTCTCCACACTAAACCAGTACCCACCTCCTCTCCACACTAAACCAGTACCCACCTCCTCTCCACACTAAACCAGTACCCTCCTCCTCTCCACACTAAACCAGTACCCACCTCCTCTCCACGCTAAACCAGTACCCTCCTCCTCTCCACACTAAACCAGTACCCACCTCCTCTCCACACTAAACCAGTACCCTCCTCCTCTCCACACTAAACCAGTACCCACCTCCTCTCCACGCTAAACCAGTACCCTCCTCCTCTCCACACTAAACCAGTACCCACCTCCTCTCCACACCAAACCAGTACCCACCTCCTCTCCACGCTAAACCAGTACCCACCTCCTCTCCACACTAAACCAATACCTACCTCCTCTCCATGCTAAACCAGTACCCACCTCCTCTCCACACTAAACCAATACCTACCTCCTCTCCACACTAAACCAGTACCCTCCTCCTCTCCACACTAAACCAATACCTACCTCCTCTCCACACTAAACCAGTACCCACCTCCTCTCCACACCAAACCAGGGTCCTGCCCTGCTGTTTCCACCACTCAACATTGATTATTCAACAACCATAAAAATGTAATGTAATGGCAGGTTACTTCTCCAGAGGAAAGTTGTAACAGAATGGAATATTTCCATTTGTTGTACTGTTAATAAACTAGCCATAAATAATGCCATATACAAGAACTGAGCATACTGTGAACAAATACAGGAGACCGTTCCTATAGAGTGGATTTGGATTTGCTCGTAGCTCTTTCAGTGTTTTACACTAACCTCTCTGCCTTTCTCCCTGTCTGTCTGTCCATCCGTCCATCTGTCCGTCTGTCTGTAGATTCTGATTGGAGAGGTGACCACGTTCTTTGTGAAAGCGGAGGGGGCTCAGGAGAAGACCATTGTGACGGCTGACTGCTGTTACTTCAACCCCCTCCTCCGCAGGATAGTACGCTTCCTGGGTGAGCCTCGCCTATAGGTCCCACTGTACATTAGACCATATTGACCCTGGTGTATATTGGTCCTAATATATTGAACAATATATTGGGCATGCTGCCTCACTACTGTCATTCAGCATAGAATGAAGGGCTTTCTCTCTCTCTGTCTGTCTGTCTATTCCTTCTATTCTCCCTCTCTTCATATCCCTCTCTCTCTCCTCCCACATCCTCTCCCCTCACCCTCCACCTCCTCCACCCCCCTTCTCCTCCTCCCCCCCTCAGGCGTCTACTCCTTTGGCCTCTTCGCCACCACTATCTTCGCCAACGCGGGCCAGGTGGTGACAGGAAACCAGACCCCTCACTTCCTGTCTGCCTGCCGCCCCAACTACACAGTGTTGGGCTGCCAGTCCCCCATGCAGTACATCACAGAGCGCCGCGCCTGCACCGGGAACCCCTACCTGGTGGCGTCCGCACGCAAGTCCTTCCCCTCCAAGGACGCGGCCCTCAGCATCTACTCTGCTGTCTACACAGTGGTAGGAACTAGGGGGATGTTAGAGGGGAAGGAATAAAGTGTGACACCAGGAAGAATAAAGATATGTTTTCTGATATCAGTGTTTTGAAGTGTGAATGTATGTTTCCGTACATTTCTATGTGCTTATGTGGAGGTAGAGGGTATATCTAGAATGTATAGCTCTGTCTGTGCTTCTGTGGAGTTACTGTATATCTAGACTTCAGAGCTCTGTGTGGGCTTTTGTGGAGGTACTGTATATCTAGAATGTGTAGCTCTGTGTGTGTTTCTGTGGAGGTACTGTATATCTAGACTTTATAGCTCTGTGTTCGCTTCTGTGGAGGTACTGTATATCTAGACTTTATAGCTCTGTGTTCGCTTCTGTGGAGGTACTGTATATCTAGACTTTATAGCTCTGTGTTCGCTTCTGTGGAGGTACTGTATATCTAGACTTTATAGCTCTGTGTTCGCTTCTGTGGAGGTACTGTATATCTAGACTTTATAGCTCTGTGTTCGCTTCTGTGGAGGTACTGTATATCTAGACTTTATATCTCTGCTTGCATCTTAACCTCCACCTCTGTGTGTGTGTCTGCAGAGTAACTTTTAAATGAACTATTCCTTTCTGTGTGTGTTTCAGATGTACGTGACGCTGGTGTTCCGTACAAAGGGCACCCGGCTGACCAAGCCCACCCTGTGTCTGACCCTCCTGTCCCTGGCTGTGCTGGTGGGGGTGGTGAGGGTCACGGAGTACAGGAACCATTGGGGTGACATCCTGGCTGGATACCTGACTGGAGGGGCCATCGCTGCCTTCCTGGTGAGGGGACTGGGGAGTAGGGGATGGGGAGGTGGTAGAAGTGGGGGTAGGGGTGGTGGGTAGGGGTGGCGGGTAGGGGTGGAGGGTAGGTGTGGTGGGTAGGGGGGGAGGGTAGGTGTGGAGGGTAGGGGTGGAGGGTAGGTGTGGTGGGTAGGGATGGAGGGTAGGGGTGGAGGGTAGGAGGGCGGGTAGGGGTGGAGGGTTAGGGGTGGAGGGTAGGTGTGGAGGGTAGGTGTGGAGGGTAGGAGGGCAGGTAGGGAGGGAGGGTAGGGGTGAGGGTAGGTGTGGTGGGTAGGGGTGGAGGGTAGGGATGGAGGGTAGGTGTGGCGGGTAGGAGGGGTGGGTAGGGGTGGCGTGTAGGGGTGGAGGGTAGGGGTGGTGGGTAGGGGTGGAGGGTAGGGATGGAGGGTTGGGGTGGTGGGTAGGGGCGGTGGGTAGGGGTGGCGGGTAGTGGTGGAGTGTAGGGGTGGAGGGTAAGGGTGGAGGTGGTGGGTAGGGGGTAGGGGTGGTGGGTAGGGGTGGAGGGTAGGGGGTAGAGGTGGTGGGTAGGGGGTAGGGGTGGTGGGTAGGGGTGGAGGGTAGGGGGGCGGGTAGGGGGTAGGGGTGGTGGGTAGGGGTGGTGGGTAGGGGGTAGGGGTGGTGGGTAGGGGGTAGAGGTGGTGGGTAGGGGATAGGGGTGGTGGGTAGGGGTGGAGGGTAGGGGGGCGGGTAGGGGGTAGGGGTGGTGGGTAGGGGTGATGTGTAGGGGTGGTGTGTAGGGGTGATGTGTAGGGGTGGTGGGTAGGGGGTAGAGGTGGTGGGTAGGGGGTAGGGGTGGTGGGTAGGGGTGGTGTGTAGGGGTGGTGGGTAGGGGGTAGAGGTGGTGGGTAGGGGGTAGGGGTGGTGGGTAGGGCTGGTGGGTAGGGGTGGTGGATAGGGGGTAGGGGTGGTGGGTAGGGGGTAGAGGTGGTGGGTAGGGGGTAGGGGTGGTGGGTAGGGCTGGTGGGTAGGGGGTAGGGGTGGTGGGTAGGGAGTAGGGGTGGTGGGTGGTGGGTAGGGGTGGTGGGTAGGGGTAGGGGTGGTGGGTAGGGGGTAGGGGTGGTGGGTAGGGGGTAGGGGTGGTGGGTAGGGGTGGGTAACGTCCTGGTTGGATACCTGACTGGAGGGGCCATCGATGTCTTCCTAGTGAGGGGACTGGGGGAGTAGAGGTGGGGATGAGGGCTAGATGGGGAGATGGGGTAGGGGTAATGGTGGGTGTAGAGGTGGGGATGAGGGCTAGATGGGGAGATGGGGTAGGGGTAATGGTGGGTGTAGAGGTGGGGATGAGGGCTAGAGGGGGAGATGGGGTAGGGGTAATGGTGGGTGTAGAGGTGGGGATGAGGGCTAGATGGGGAGATGGGGTAGGGGTAATGGTGGGTGTAGAGGTGGGGATGAGGGCTAGATGGGGAGATGGGGTAGGGGTAATGGTGGGTGTAGAGGTGGGGATGAGGGCTAGATGGGGAGATGGGGTAGGGGTAATGGTGGGTGTAGAGGTGGGGATGAGGGCTAGATGGGGAGATGGGGTAGGGGTAATGGTGGGAGTAGAGGTGGGGATGAGGGCTAGATGGGGAGATGGGGTAGGGGTAATGGTGGGAGTAGAGGTGGGGATGAGGGCTAGATGGGGAGATGGGGTAGGGGTAATGGTGGGTGTAGAGGTGGGGATGAGGGCTAGATGGGGAGATGGGGTAGGGGTAATGGTGGGAGTAGAGGTGGGGATGAGGGCTAGATGGGGAGATGGGGTAGGGGTAATGGTGGGTGTAGAGGTGGGGATGAGGGCTAGATGGGGAGATGGGGTAGGGGTAATGGTGGGAGTAGAGGTGGGGATGAGGGCTAGATGGGGAGATGGGGTAGGGGTAATGGTGGGTGTAGAGGTGGGGATGAGGGCTAGATGGGGAGATGGGGTAGGGGTAATGGTGGGTGTAGAGGTGGGGATGAGGGCTAGATGGGGAGATGGGGTAGGGGTAATGGTGGGTGTAGAGGTGGGGATGAGGGCTAGATGGGGAGATGGGGTAGGGGTAATGGTGAGGATGGGGGTGCAAGTAGGAGGGTGGAAGTGGAGGATGGGGGCATTGGGATTTTGTGCATTACCCATTCAGTTTCAAGTTAGAGCTGCAATGTTTCAATTTACATCACTTTAAATAACTTGTCTTCGGAAGCACATTTTTACAGTCTCTCTCTCTCTCTCTCTCCTACTCTCTCTTTCCTTCTCTCCCTACCCCTTCTCTCTCCATCTATCACTCTCATTCTCTCTCTCTGTCTCTCTTTCCATCCCTCTTTCAATCTCCACCTCTCTCTACCAGGTGACATGTGTGATCAACAACTTCCAGCAGACGGCGTCAGCCCTGCCCCCGCTGGCCCCCCAGCGCCCTCAGCCCCCCCACGGCATGCCGCTGTCCACCCTACCTCGCGTGGAGAGTCCACTTGAAAAGTTAAGTTGCCCTCAGGTAAGGGCTGGGGGGTCACATGGGATAGTGTTCTCATAAAATGAGCCGTCCTCAAATCTCTTGTAAATATGAATTTAAATATGAATGTGAATTCAGTGAATTCATTCGTTCATATTCATTCTTACAAGAAGGGTCTTTTTTTTATGGGTCTCTTTAGTATATTGGTTTGGTTGCTACATGTGTTCTCGCTTGGTTAACCCTCATATCACTTATGATTAACCTGGTTAACCCTCATATCCCTTATGATTAACCTGGTTAACCCTCATATCCTTTTATTAACCTGGTTAACCCTCATATCCTTATGATTAACCTGGTTAACCCTCATATCCCTTATGATTAACCTGGTTAACCCTCATATCCCTTATGATTAACCTGGTTAACCCTCATATCCCTTATGATTAACCTGGTTAACCCTCATATCCCTTATGATTAACCTGGTTAACCCTCATATCCCTTATGATTAACCTGGTTAACCCTCATATCCCTTATGATTAACCTGGTTAACCCTCATATCCCTTATGATTAACCTGGTTAACCCTCATATCCCTTATGATTCACCTGGTTAACCCTCATATCCCTTATGATTAACCTGGTTAAATCAAGTTTAAATAGATTATACTGTTCAATAATGATATCCTCCCCTTTTCCATCTTTATGAAACCCGATCTGTCTAAACCTTGTCCCACCCCCTCCCAACACAGACCTATACCTCTTTAAATCTCCCAATCCCATTTGTATTATTTCCCTCTGTCACCCTGTACTTCTAATTCTTTAACACATTCCTATCCTTCTTGCCTCCTAATCTTGTTTTCTTCTTCTCTCTCCCCTCCCCCAGGTTCCAAGACTACCGTACACTGAGATCACATGACCATCAGCCATACCTGTGCCCCGCCCCTCCCGATGTGCTCCTCCCCTCGCGGCGCTTCATCTCCAGCGAAGTCTAGACCTGCCCTCCATCTCCGAGTACCACGCCCCCTGCCCCGCCCACCCTGAGGGGCGGCCCCCTCTCCGACGCTCATTCTCCACCCAGGTCTAGAACATGGAACCTAGAACCTAAATCACCCAAATCCAACCTCAAAACAACCTTACCTGGGAGGGACTACCTGGACTCGTCCAATAAGAAAGGCTTGTTTTCGTTTTCCTTGCAAAACATTTTGCTACGGTGTGCAGTAATGAATACGACCCTGAAGTAGGTAGAAGTTTACCCTAACCATTAATACATGGTCAAATATCTTGTCATCCTTGTATGGTTAGGGTTGGGGGTAAGGGGAGTCTGATCCTAGATCTGTGGTTAGTCTCCATCACCATGGAGACGACCCAGGCCATGGCCATGGTAACCGGCTAAGTCCTCTGCGGGCTAAACGGATTTGATCGGATATGGCGTCCTTTCCCTCTGTCTGTCTCGACCTTGTTCATCAAAAGTAGTTTTTTGCTTCTACTCTTGATTTTTTCCCAAGATGACCCAGTGGTGTACAAATACAAGCTCACCAAAGCCAAGACAACTAAGAGCTGTGGAAGCAATTACAGTACCTTTCCCTTTGTCACAGTTATATTGTTTTGTCTCCACTTCTCCTTTTGGGCCTCCTCCTTTTCTTCTTCTACTACTCTACTTTCATGTACAGACAGAGAACACTAAACAGTGGTTGAACGACACAGAAAGAGGGGCACGGTGGATAACATTTTTAAAAACACAGTGGAAAGATGAGATTAATATACAGTACCAGTCAAAAGTTTGGACACACCTACTCATTCCAGGGTTTTTCTTTATTTTTAATATTTTCTACACTGTAGAATAATAGTGAAGACATCAAAACTATAAAATAACACATATGGAATCATGTAGTAACCAAAAAAGTTTTAAACAAATCAAAATATATTTTATATTTCAGATTCTTCAAAGTAGCCACCATTTACCTTGATGGCAGCTTTGCACACTCTTGGCATTCTCTCAACCAGCTTCACCTGGAATTATTTTCCAACAATCTTGAAGGAGTTCCCACATACGCTGAGCACTTGTTGGCTGCTTTTCCCTTCACTCTGCGGTCCAACTCATCCCAAACCATCTCCTTCTTGGTCAAATAGGCCTTACACAGCCTGGAGGTGTGTTGGGTCATTGTCCTGTTGAAAATCAGCAATGGCGTATTGCTACAGAATGCTGTGGTAGCCATGCTGGTTAAGTGTGTGTGTTTCACAAAGACACGGCGGTTGGAACCAAAAATCTCAAATTTGGACTCATCAGACCAAAGGACAGATTTCCACCGGTCTTATGTCCATTGCTCATATTTCTTGGCCCAAGTCAGTCTCTTCTTCTTATTGGTGTCCTTTAGTAGTGGTTTCTTTGCAGCAATTCAACCATGAAGGCCTGATTCATGCAGTCTCCTCTGAACAGTTGATGTTGAGATGTGTCTGTTACTTGAACTCTGTGAAGCATTTACTTGGGCTGCAATTTCTGAAGCTGGTAATGAACTTATCCTCTGCAGCAGAGGTAACTCCTGGTTTTCCTTTACTGTGGCGGTCCTCATGAGAGCAAGTTTCATCACAGCGCTTGATGGTTTTTGCAACTGCACTTGAAGAAACTTTCAAAGTTCTCGAAATGTTCCGTATTGACTGACCTTCATGTCTTAAAGTAATGATGGACTGTCGTTTCTCTTTGCTTATTTGAGCTGTTCTTGCTATAATATGGACTTGGTCTTTTACCAAATAGGGCTATCTTCTGTATACCCCCACTACCTTGTCACAACACAACTGATTCACCTCAAACGCATTAAGAAGGAAAGAAATTCCAGAAATTAACTTTTAAGAAGACACACCTGTTAATTGAAATGCATTCCAGGTGACTACCTCATGAAGCTGGTTGAGAGAATGTCGAAAGTGTGCAAAGCTGTCATCAAGGCAAAGGGTGGCTACTTTGAAGAATCTCAAATATAAAATATATTTTGATTTGTTTAACACTTTGTTGGTTACTACATGATTCCATATGTTATTCCACAGTTTTGATGTCTTCACTATTATTCTACAATGTAGAAACTAGTCAAAAGAAAGAAAAACCCTTGAATGAGTAGGTGTGTCCAAGCTTTTGACTGGTACTGTAAGTCCTCAGTGACTGAAGGATGGAATCAAAGGAGCTGTTTGTAAAACTCAGGAAAAATAACCAGGACAAAGGAATAAGAACAGTTAAGAAGATTTTTAAATATTTTTATGTGGTGAAAGAGGATGTACTTCTGCAGATGATGATGATGGCTCAGTTTAACTACCAGAGGCGTATATGCTTATATATGATTAAGTATATGTTGTGTATTTTGTGTTTTGGGGGATATTTAGTTTAGTTCAATTCTAGTCTCTGCTGTAGCTTCACACTATGCTAATGTGATGTTGTTTTCCGTCATCTGACAAGGAGTAACATTCAACTGGATATACTGTAACAACATATGATTACATTACTGTTATTATACAGGTGGATAAAATGTTACCAAACAGACATGAATAGCTCAAACAACCCTCAAGACGTCACGATGCAACAGCCCAGTTACTAACACCCAATAACTTTCCTACATTCTGGAATATACATTTGATATATTTCTTTAAATATACATTCATTATCACTATTGAAGTGGACTGGCTATCTGTCATTCATTATCACTACTGAAGTGGACTGGCTACCTGTCATTCATTATCACTACTGAAGTGGAATGGCTACCTGTCATTCATTATCACTACTGAAGTGGACTGGCTACCTGTCATTCATTATCACTATTGAAATGGACTGGCTACCTGTCATTCATTATCGCTATTGAAATGGACTGGCTACCTGTCATTCATTATCACTACTGAAGTGGACTGGCTACCTGTCATTCATTATCCCTATTGAAGTGGACTGGCTACCTGTCATTCATTATCGCTATTGAAATGGACTGGCTACCTGTCATTCATTATCACTACTGAAGTGGACTGGCTACCTGTCATTCATTATCACTATTGAAGTGGACTGGCTACCTGTCATTCATTATCGCTATTGAAATGGACTGGCTACCTGTCATTCATTATCACTACTGAAGTGGACTGGCTACCTGTCATTCATTATCACTATTGAAATGGACTGGCTACCTGTCATTCATTATCACTACTGAAGTGGACTGGCTATCTGTCATTCATTATCACTATTGAAGTGGACTGGCTACCTGTCATTCATTATCACTATTGAAGTGGACTGGCTACCTGTCATTCATTATCGCTATTGAAATGGACTGGCTACCTGTCATTCATTATCACTACTGAAGTGGACTGGCTACCTGTCATTCATTATCACTATTGAAATGGACTGGCTACCTGTCATTCATTATCACTACTGAAGTGGACTGGCTACCTGTCATTCATTATCACTATTGAAGTGGACTGGCTACCTGTCATTCATTATCGCTATTGAAATGGACTGGCTACCTGTCATTCATTATCACTATTGAAGTGGACTGGCTACCTGTCATTCATTATCACTATTGAAATGGACTGGCTACCTGTCATTCATTATCACTACTGAAGTGGACTGGCTACCTGTCATTCATTATCACTATTGAAGTGGACTGGCTACCTGTCATTCATTATCGCTATTGAAATGGACTTTTGTGGTTTGTTTACTTGTTGATGTATTTCTATCATTTTTATATTTATGAAGCGAAATGTTGCTGCGAGGTCAGTATGGTTCACTCTTTCACTTAGCATGGCAGTTTTTCTACTATCCGTTTACACAGACGCTGCCCTCTTCTTCCTGCTCCTCTTCCTCATGTTCCTCTTCATCCCCATTGTCATCACTTTCCCCTTTCATACTTCTCCTTAAATAGCCTGAAATCCAACTATCGATCTGTTGTAACAAAAGTGAAATGGAACAATGTTCACTTGGGAGTCCAGGCTTCTCTTCAACCCCGTCTTTTCCAGGTCAACATCTGTACTGTACCTCCTCTCTTCAACCCCGTCTTTTCCAGGTCAACATCTGTACTGTACCTCCTCTCTTCAACCCCGTCTTTTCCAGGTCAACATCTGTACTGTTCCTCCTCTCTTCAACCCCGTCTTTTCCAGGTCAACATCTGTACTGTACCTCCTCTCTTCAACCCCGTCTTTTCCAGGTCAACATCTGTACTGTACCTCCTCTCTTCCATATTCACCACTATCTAGATCCCTCGTTCATTCTCTCTTTCACCTTTACTCCCTCCATTCTCTCCCCAGTCTAGTTAGAACACTGGAACAAGAGTGTATCGTCTCTTAAAGATATACAGGTTTCTTGTTGTGTTTGATTATGTTATACTGTATGTTATATCAGTCATGCTAACAAGAGCATCAAACATCCTGAAACTGTCTGTTAAGAGCAAGAGTAGCAAACATCTAACTTTAGCTGGATTGTAGCATAAAGAGAGAGATGAAGTGACATTCTATAACAGACGCATTGTTAACACACAGGCTGTACAGTCAGTGATCAACAATTGACTCAACTTGAGAGAGTGACTGGTGTGTGTGTGTGTGTGTGTGTGTGTGTGTGTGTGTGTGTGTGTGTGTGTGTGTGTGTGTGTGTGTAAAAACATCCTAACTGTTAATGTGGTGATCCAAACTTTTTTTTTAGGGTTCCCTGGCTGTCATATACTCCTACCAGAACTATGCAGTCATCATAACTTAGTGGTTCTCGGGCATTCTGAGGACTCGCTGAGAACCCCTTACAAAGCCGTCTCCATGAAGACGGTGCTCATCATAATGTTGTATTCATATTAGGATGTATCCTCTATTTTGTATAGATTTGTCAGAAAAATAAATGCCTATTGCTATACCAAGGTTGACAAGCTCTCGTTATTTTCACCGCGCTGTTGGAAGCTCTGGTTGGAAGAAAACTTATTCTTCTCAACAATTACATGTTTATATGGTATCATTTCTAGAATGATTCCACTCTAACTCATGGAGATTCCTAGTAGAATTTAGCAAAAAGAAATATAAGGACTCTGAGAAAAGCAATCCAGTATGGTGCAATGCTTCACCTAGTGTTGTATGAACATCTTTCTCCCTGAAAGAGAGGTGTATCTGCAGTTCCAACAACAACAAAGCGAACTCCCCGACAGTATTTTGGTAAATAGCTGAGGAATGGAGAAATGAACTCACTCTCAAATTCCATGAGCTCAAACTGATAGTTTTAAGCATGTTTTTTTACCTTTATTTAACAAGGCAAGTCAGTTAACAACAAATTCTTATTTTCAATAACGGCCTAGGAACAGTGGTAACTGCCTTGTTCAGGGGCAGAACGACAGATTTGTACTTTGTCAGCTCGGGGATTCGAACTTGCAACCTCTCAGTTACTAGTCCAATGCTCTAACTACTAGGCTACGCTGCAGTGTTTGTTAACAATTGCATATTTTATTTTATTTTTTTATTTTTTTTACAAATAAAGGAATAAAACAAGCTTATATTTTTGGTTCTGGTGGGGTTTGAAAATTGAACTAAGCTCGTGAGGCATTATTAATAAAGTTATATTCTTCAAGAATGAATTGGTGCATATTCTTATTTTAAAAGTACAAAAATGGATGTAGCAATCACAGTTTGCCGCTTTAAAGAAATAACGGCACATTTTCTCTTCAAATAAAATATGTGAGCGAATGTTGCTGTTTATATTGGACAAATTGGTTCCAAACAAATCATTCGATCTCATGGAACAGTCCATCTCAAACTGTGTGTTCTTCAGCCACATGGTGGCGACATTTACCTCACTTGTCATTTATTGAGAGGAAAATGCACGTGTCACAGTTTGATAATAAAAAAGCTGATTTGGGTTATTAAGCGTTCCTTTCTGTATTGAGAGTAGTACTTGTTTTGATGAATTTAGACTCAATTTGGAAATGTGATATTTGACAAAATGCTGAGAATGGGTGTTTGGAACAGCCGGATGATATTATGTACAGCATTTTTCAAATAAATGAATTGATAGGCTACAATAATTCTTCAAAATATGCAGACAGATGCAAGCTGGCAGTTCTACACACATTTTCTCTCTCTATCACACGCCAAGTTACACACACACACGCTGAGAACTCCCAGCACTCACTCGTAGCCCCATCATCTTCTTCGGAAATTGCCTCTCAAGCACAGTCGGCGCCCCATTAGAAAAGAGGAGTGCCATGCTGTAACCTTTTTAAAAGACATTAGTGATGCACCTGCTTCTCTCTCTCCTACACACACTGTCCTCTCTCCCTCTCTCCCGTTTCTCTCTTTCTCTCTCACTCTGTCTCCCTCTCTCCTGTCCCTCTCTCTCTCTCCTACACACACTGCCATCTCTCGTTTCTCTCTTTCTCTCTCACTCTGTCTCCCTCTCTCCTGTCCCTCTCTCTCTCTCCTACACACACTGCCATCTCTCGTTTCTCTCTTTCTCTCTCACTCTGTCTCCCTCTCTCCTGTCCCTCTCTCTCTCTCCTACACACACTGCCATCTCTCGTTTCTCTCTTTCTCTCTCACTCTGTCTCCCTCTCTCGTCTTTGTCTCACTCACTCTCACACACACACTCCTATCTCCATCTTTCTCTCTCTCTCTCTCTCTATCCCTCTCTCTCTACTAGTTCTGTCTCTCTCCCACCCTCCTCCCCCTCGTCTCTCCTACCCTTCTCCCCCTCTTCCTGAAGTTCTCTCCATCTAATTTACACTTGACACCACCAAATGGGAAAAAGCTGGTTGAATCAACATTGTTTCCATACCATTTCAACCAAAACAATCAATGTGATAACGTTGAATCAAAGTGGAAAACTGATTGGATTAGCAAGTCATCAAGGGAAGGGCATTTCGTATTTTTTTACGCAACATTTATCCTAAATCCAATGGCATGGTGAAATGTTTTGATTTCATGTTGAATTCACGTTAGTTGACAACTCAACCAAATGTAAATCACAACTAGACGTTGAACATAGTGCACTACTATATACTGTAAATAGCCCATTGTGGTCAAATGTAGTGCACTATGTAGGGAATAGGGTGCCATTTGGGAGGCAGACATAGTTATCGGGTTGGCAAAGAAAAGCAGACGTGTCTACTCATCTAGCCCGTTTTATAAATGAGAGTGTGTGTGTGTGTTCCGACTCCTGGTGCTATGGTGATGTCTCCTCCCTGACTCACACTCTGTATGCCTGGCACAATGTCTATGACCCTGGAGTCACAGTCTGTCTGGACCAACACACACACACACACACACACACGACCAGTAGTATTCCTCTGCTAATGCTGTGTGCGTGCGTGCGTGTGTTGATCCTGACCAAATGCAAACCACCGAACTCCAGAATACAAAGATAGCCTACTATCTTTCGAGGTAAATTACAAATATTGGTCTTTGCCTTGCCGCAGTCGCCTGATTACCAAATGGTCTGCCTCGGACGATTATGGAGCCATTAGCCGTGTCTGTGTGTGTGTGAGAGAGAGCGAGGCAGGCAGAGAGAGCACAAGTTGACACACTCTGGGCCAAGGTAAGTGGCACAGCTACCATTCCCCTTAGCAACCTTGTACAATGGTCATTATATGGAGTTGTACAGTAACTTCAAACCGACTGTCATTTAGCCTCTACACACGTCGTTGTTGGACATCATTTAACTTTCCTCACTCTTGTTCAGTGGAAAATAAGCTTGAAGAAGAAGTCCACTGAGCCTTTTGGTTTTATGCATTTTCTACAGGAGCGTGTGAGCTAGAAGTGATGGAGGGCGTGCTCTTTCTTCGGGATTGGGATGGGAGAAGTGAGAGGTTGCAGTTCAGAATCATCGGGAGATGACACGAACGTTGGTTCATCCGATTGGTTCATCCTAGAGCTTTCGGATCAGTGCTATCCGGGATCCTTGGAACGTCCCTACCTAAACCATGCAACCCGCGAAAGAGAAATGAATTGGGGGGCGTTTCTCGCTGATATATTTTTAATGAAAACATGGTTCCTCTATGTGGTAAGGACTCGAGATACCCGATCTTGGACAACGGTGGAAGTGCGATGGACGGGTGAGTTTATCACTTATTATTATGGGCTATTAAGCCTGTCGTCTCGTTCCGGGTGTAGCGACATTTAGGCTACAGTTCACCAGTGGCTTAGGATCGAGTTTTATTTATATTTTTTTGGCAGGCTATTCTAAACGAAATCTATACTGAACAAAAATGTAAACGCAACATGCAACAATTTCAACGATTTTACTGAGTTACAGTTCATATAAGGAAATCAGTAAATGTAAATACATTCATTAGGCCCTAATCTATGGATTTCACATGACTGGGCAGAAGTGCTGTAGAACCAGGCCCAGCCAATCAGAATTAGTTTCCCCCACAAAGGGGCATGATTACAGACAGAAATACTCCTAAATTTCATCAGCTGTCCGGGTGGCTGGTCTCAGATGATCCCGCAGGTCAAGAAGCCGGATGTGGAGGTCCTGGGCTGGCGTGGTTACACATGGTCTGCGGTTGTGAGGCTGGTCGGAGGTACTGCCAAATTATCTAAAATGATGTTGGAGGCGGTTTATGGTAGAGAAATTAACATTAAACTATCTGGCAACAGCTCAGCATGCCAATTGCGCGCTCCCTCAAAATGTAGACATCTGTGGCATTGTGTTGTGTGACAAAACTGCACATTTAAGAGTGGCCGAGTATTGTCCCCAGCACAAGGTGCACCTGTGTAATGATCATGCTGTTTAATCAGCTTCTTGATATGCCACACCTGTCAGGTGGATGGATTATCTTGTCAAAGGAGAAATGCTCACTAACAGGGATGTAAACAAATGTGTGCAGAAAATTAGAACGAAATAAGGTTTTTTTGTGCCTATGGAAAAATTCTGGGATCTTTTATTTCAGCTCATGAAACATGGGACCAACACTTTACATGTTGCGTTAATATTTTTGTTCAGTATAGATGAATAACACTTTGTTTATTGATGGAAGGAAGCAGGAATATGTTGATGAATAGATAACCAAAGACAGGTCCCATTAAAAATAAGCATGCACTGTCAAAACTATCAACAATATCACAGAATATTATTCTACGGTGTTTTATTGGTTAGGCTATTTTGTTGTTCTTGGAATGTTATTTCATTTCTTTATTTTAAGAACAATTAAAATGGAAATCAGCAGCTGCTACACCTATTTATTTGACTTATAAAGTAATATGTACCAATTGATTCTTGAAGAATATAGCCTAACTTGTAAATGCCTCATGAGCTTAGTTCAACTGTCGTACCCCATCAGCACCCAAAACATGATTAAAACTATCATTTTGATATCTTGCATGGTCAGTCCTTGCATCCAAAGCTATGTCAATGAATTTGAGAGTGGTTGCATTTCTCCAGACCCATCCCTCAGCTTTTTACAGAAACGGGCGAGGAAAGAGCTTTGTTATTGTTTCTACTGCTGACAGCTGCTTTAAGGTCTGTTACTTGAGGGGGAAATGAATAGTGTGCAGTATAAGGCTGAAATAATCATTTCACTGCCATTCTGAGAGTAGCCTACTATGTTCCACTTAGAGGAACTGGTCTACCGGATGTACAGTATCTACAAACAAAGAAACCCTAATATACAATCCTCTCACGTAGACGACAAAACAGGTGCTGCTATTTACAATGGTCAGAAGATGTCTTTATGGAATAGGGATTACTGTGTATTTAGCCTTCTGTATACTTAGGTGTTCCTCTTCTACAAAATATCTCTTTCTTTGTCACTAAGTGATGCCAAGAACTATGAGGAACAAAATACAATACATTTTCTACAGATTGATCATGTTGTCAACAGATCCCTAAAGTTCCAGAATAGTGACTGACTCCAGGATCAGTAGCTATAGGGCCTGGAGGAGAACTGATGCTGTAGGCAAACAGCAGCAACATACTGACAGCAGTGCTTCTGTTCCAACAGTAATGTAGAGGAATGTCCTCCTTTAATGATGAGCTTGCCGTTCTCATAGCCTACCAGGAAACACCCTCTTTGCTAGTGTCTATCACATGAGAGAGAGAGCGGAAGAGAGGGAGAGAGACTCAGAGTGAGAGCGATGTAATGAGGGATATAGTGTCAGAATACTTGACGTGTCGGACTTGTTTTGGCTCTTCCTGTCAATGACGATGAGAGGGGAAGTAGACAGACAGGAAGAAGGTTGGTGAGAGTTTTGACAGAGTGGGACTCTCTCATTTGGCGGTGTTCCTCTATTCAAGGTTCATGTTACACCATGTGATTGATGGGCTGGTAGAGAGAATATCAGTCAATCAAGATATAAACCTTAAATTCAACAGTAGAGGTAGAGAGAGAGAGAGAGGCGTAAACTCCTTTTGTGTTTGTAAACCAGCCCCGAGTTCCCCACAGGGAGCTGTCCATGGTGCTGATACATTCAATCTCTCCCTCTCCTCTTCCCCCCTCCTCCTCTTCTACTCTCAGCTGTTGATTGACATCCACTGCCTCTAATTAGCAAGTGAGAGTGTGGTTGAGTCATGCTGACTGCCTTATTCGCAATGGGACAGGCAGAGAGGAGGTAGAGAGCAGGAGGGAGGGAGGGAGACAGGAAGAGAGGAAAATAAAGGGGGGAGAGAGAGATGGGACGAGAGAGAGAGGGAAGGAGACAGGCAGGCAGGGAGAGCTACAGTAGGTTAAAAGCTTGTTTGATAAAAGGGGTGAAGAGGTCAGAAAAGGGAGGAATGTAAACTGTTTACCAGTTCACTTCAGGTAGCGATTTCTGTCTGTCTTTGTGTACAGTGCATGTTATTGTTTGTTTTCTAATCCAACACTTTTCTTTCCCAGGCCACCATTTTCACAGATGTCTCCTGCCCCCTCCCTCCCTCCCTCTCATCTATCATTCTACGAGTGAAGAATGAAGAAAAGATAAAGAGAGAATGGACAGAGGGGAGAAGACAGGAGTGAGGGAGGTTAGACCCGGTGCTCCTGTCTCGACCACGGGTATTCTTGGGTTGATAATACAGATGTGGATGTTATTGCTTGAGAATACGCGTAGCCGAGTGGAAGCTATTGCATCGACAATTGACCTATATCATTACAACAAAAATACTTCCCCCCCCCTTTTTTTATGGACAAGGTATATTGCCTTTCTATTTGATTTTTTTGTAGTTTTATTGAAGAGATAGTGTTGGAAAGATAGAGGAAGGGTGAGTCAAAGGGCAGTGGGCCAGATTCAAACCCACGCCGTCTCTGGCATGCATGGACGACACAGGCCACTCACGTCCTGTATGCATTTTTCACCTATATATTATATTGTCCAATCAACTCCTTAACAAGTGTGTAGGGATAAAGAGGAACCTTGTATTTTCACCTGTGCTGGTCCATGACAACACTACCACCATCACCCCTCTATCCCATCACTATTTATATAACCACATGCTACAACTCTGAGTGGGACTCTGACGTCTGCAGCGACGGTAACACATGAAGACATGTTAAGGCTTGCATCACGGTGGCTGACATACCATATCAGCACCAGATACTGTAGACTGATCTAGGACCAGCTTTCCCTCCCAAGGCTAAAACTTACCTTATATCAGTGTCTAGGGGCAACTTTAAGGACTACATTGCAGTGGCTGACGTTTCAGCTCCAGATAGAAGTTGCCCTTAGGCACAGATCTAGGATCAATTCACCCTCCCCAAATCCTAACCTAAACCACTTCTGGTGAAAATGGCCAAATTGATCTGTGTCTAGAGGCAGCTTCACTCTACTCCGACATCCATCTCACCAAGGGATCTAGGGAATATTTTTGATAGCCTGGCCCTGGTTAAACTAGACTGAATACTGCACTCACAATGAAACACAAGTGTTCAGTCTGGTCTACCCAGGCTACTACATTGTCATGGCTTGGGTGTATTCATTAGTGCACACTGTAGCAAAATATTTTGCAACTGAAAACCTTTGTAACAAAATCAAGAGTTTCTTATTGGACAAGTTCAGGTATGTCCCTCCCTGTTTCAGAGTGTTGGCTTTCATTTGGTTCATAATAAATACACCCCCTAACTGATGAATGGTTGCAGATTAGAGAATGCCAGAGGTGTTGGGGAAAATGTGTTGAAATACATTTTAGTACATTATTATTGCTGATAATGTATTTCCAATAAATCAACATGAGCTTTCTTTGTATATTTAGTAATTTCATGGCATTGTTTTGTAATAATTTAACTTGCAGAGCTTTTCATTACAGAAAATAATCTCAAAGCGCATAAAAAGCAAAACAAACAAATGAAAATTGAGATGTAGAGATGGACATTGAATGTGAGGCAGTTTGGATAGGAAAGGCAGTGTAGCTTCAGCAGACGGGGCATCGATGGTGCAGCCAGAGAGAAATAAACAGGCCCGGGGGGCTTCATCAGTGCACCACATCTGCGTCTGAGGGTCAGTTCCTCTATAGTACCCGCTCCTCCATTGCCAAACTTGTAGCACCCACCTGGGTGATGCCACGGCAGCTGAAAAGCGCACGAAAAACCACCACATTTTGGCAGTGGTTAAGAACATTCCCAGAGCCTCTTCTGCCATCTCTAGACAGCATGCAGTACTTGTTGTAATTCTTCCCAACAGATGAAACAAAGCCGTGACCACATTATTAGGAGCCAGACAGCTATAAGCCAAAAAGGTGGACTTTTCATCCCAATTCTGCAACTCCGAGTCAATACCACGAGATGCAAGTGATCAATCCCTAGAGCAGTAAAACTCCCAAAATATTTTAGCACGAAGGTACTGTACATATCAACTGTTTCTATGCCCTGTAAGCATTCCTTACTAATTTGCATTGTGTTTAAATGTAGCAATTACATGTACATACATTATGTAACTTGTTGATAGTGCATGTGTAAAATTTACAAAAATTGCAGATTGTGTGAGAACAGCTCCAGGTGTCCAGAAACAAAATACGTGTTACCTTGGAAACGGTTGCCATGGCGCCGTTGTGTGGGTTATTGGCAGCCTTGACAACAGAGACTAGAGTGACACTTGACCTCACATGCTGAATGAGAGGAGAGATTGAGATAGAGGGGGAGATAGGGAGATAGGGATGGAGGGACAGAACAAACTGAGAACCACTCATCATCGTGGTCATAACTCACTGTCAATATCCACAGCTGAGAACCATGGGTACGCACACAATCACACAAATGCATTGGGGCAAAAACACAGTGCTCACATCTGAGTTTTAGACAAAGAAAATGTTACAGTTTTAGTGGTAAACTGTACAGTTTGGCGGTTTCCTCTAGCTAGCCTATTATCAGGAAATGAAACGGCATGTCTCTCCAGTAGAAACATGCTCTACAGACTTTAGACTGTAGCTGGTTAACTCTCAGACCATTGACACAGATACATTCATTGTGGGTGTCAAAATACAACACTTTAATTTGTCACATTGAAAATAAAAATCATTACAAAGGGCAACCAATTGCAAATCATTGGCAATTTTCTTATCATTTGAAAAACTAAAATAATCAAATCAATAATACTAATTTGGACCTACTGTTTACCTGGTGTGTATGTACCATCATACCTCTCCCTTTCAGTCCATTTTCTCTAACAAAGGAATGTCTTCAGGGAGATACCGTAAGCATTTTAAAATTGAGAAAAAGGACCTGGGATATTCACAGAAAATATTTCATAAACCACTTGAGAGTTTAGACTGTTCCAGAAAGCAGGATCAAGGACTTAGCCAGCTAACAGTCCCAAAAAATCCAACTTGAAATTGTCATGGTATAATTGACTTGACAACCAACAACAACCCATATTCAAGTTTAGCTTTCTAAATATAAAATAAATATATATTTAACTACATATCAAAGTTAGCTGGCTAACTTAACAATCCTGCTTTCTGGAACACCCCACTAGTTAGCATGAAGAGTGACAAGTTACTCTGCATAAACACACACTCAGAGTTCCTCCATATACCCCAATGGAATGAGCCAACACTATGGTATCGCTGTACACTGTGGTATTGTGTATCTCTAGAAGAACTGTACACAGGGGAGAGTAAAAACTAATTGTGGTGAAACTAACCCAAGAGCAGCTACTACCTGTATAATCCTACCAGTAAACTAGGAGCCATGACAACTGACCGCTTGGAAAATGAGATCTGCATAAATTAAACGGTGAGTAGGGGAATAGGTTGACTTAACCAGAGTCATATATACCTCTAAGGTCACATCCCAAATGGAACCCTATTCCCTATATTCTGCACTATTTTCCACCCGAGCCCTACTGGAGCTGGTCAAAAGTAGTGCCCTACATAGGGAATGGTGTGCCATTTGGAGCATAGCCTATATAGGCCTCTGGACTGAACTATGGCTACGCAAGACAGTCTCGGTGGACGCCAGGTCACTAGTGTGGGAGATGTGCGGTGAGGTAAAGGTTAGAGGCTGCTTACCAGGCTGACTACATTGTAGGCATCTGCCAGATCTCACAACATCTGGATAGTTGGTTCACATATCAGCTAACCACATGACATAGCAATATGATGCCTAACTGCAGTTGATGACGTGGCACGCAGCTATTGGTTGACGCAATGCAACGTCTGCAATGTAGTCGGCCTGGAACGGGACCATAATCTTGGGCTGAAGACTGGCAGTGATTGGTGAGAAACAGACGAGAGCCACCTCTAAATCAGCTTCCTGTTCCAACGTGAGGTCTTCCGCCCCGGTGAGCCTGGGCTACTGATTGGCTGCTTCACAAGCGTCTATCCAATCACTGTACACGTCCACAGGCTCTGACAGATCTTAGAGTGTAAGGTAAGGACATGTAACTTATATACACACTCAACCTAGAAGATGTTAGCAACAGATTGGTGTAAATGTGACTGCATGCAACTGTCTAGTCATTGGTGTATTTACATTGTATCCATTTATCAGACGTTCTTATTCAGAGCAACTTACAGTCTAACTGGGCTGTTAGCATTCCTGATGTTAAAATACCTAGAAAACAATATTATCATAATAGCCAATCCCATTGGAATTAGGCATTACATCCTTAGGAAATGACAACTGCTGCAGCCTTATTGATTACGTATCAACTAGTACGGTTATATGCACACAATAATGTGATTATTGTGGAAAGTCAGATTGATATAATAGTTTGATTAAAAACTGCCTATTTGCCCACACGTCTTGTCTCAAGAAAACGTCAAACGTTTAATACCATCAAACACCAAGGTAGTCATACCTCATTTCAAAGTAGGCCATTATCACTGTCAATCGTGAATGGTAATGTTCAGACTGCCTGTCAATCATTTGATCTCAATCAGTTTCATGGGAATATGAAATTAGATCTTCTTGAATTACTGTTTTGTGACCAAATGAAAGCAGATGGTGTTAAACTATTAGCATTTCTTGTAGGGTTATTTTGTATCAAAGCGCTGCCTGCGGCGCCGTTGAGTCTCGGTAAAAGAAGAGGACTACTCAGCTTCAGATAAGAAATGACAGAAGAGGTGTTTTTGGTGTAACATTAGAGGCCTGGTAAAGCAGCTTATATGCCATTATATTCGGATCTGCTATGTAAAATATGAATTACACGCTGTGATCTTGCGAGATATTGATTTAGCTTTGTTCTAACGTTGTGAGAAGTGATAATCTTCTATTCGTAATAAGAAGGACTATTAGTTGTAAACTACATCTGGAGTTATTTTGAGCGCCTTTCGAATCTTGGTGCTGAAAGGACAGCAGCGGTCCCGTATCGCTCTGGGTTCCACTGAGCAATGGGGTCCGCAGAGTTATGACCATCGTGGCGGACACGCTGTGAATGTGGATCCTAGCTCTCGTTGGTGTCGTGGTAAAGGTCCATGCGGTGGATCAGTTTGTCTGCATACGCAATAGAGGGGGTACGTTTCTGTAAGCTAAGCAGTCAGTAGGTCGAGTTCAAGTGCATTGTACAAGACTGTTTTTGAGGAGAGCCGTTTCAGCAAACCCTGGTCGAGTTTTCTGTCTGTGGCTGTTCTTGTTACGTCGGATTTGGCCCGTTCAGTGGTCACGCCTCCGACCGACGGGCCAATGCACACACGCCTACAGTTCATCCTTCATGCCACCGCCAGAGAGAAATAAAATACAGGAACACCACCATTTAGGCTACCTACCTATAGACTGCATATTGATTTAGTTTGTCATTCTATCGTTTATGGGATTTGTGGTCATTCTAAATAAATTATATTTAGGCCTATCAGAATTAATTTGACCATGCAGCCCCGTGTTCTCAATTTGAAAAATGTGAGCGAGAGCCGCAACAAATTATTAACATACTAACTCTAAATAAATATAATTATTTTTGTATTATTACTTAGAATTAAATTATGAAACAAAAGATGCCATATTAGGCTATGCAATCATTCTACAGTGCCTTGGAATTCACTTTTAGAAACATGAGTTTGGCTGGTCTTTGGTTTGAGGATCATGCGGTGAGCTATCCACACCTAGTCTGTTAATTTAACTTATACTCCCATGCCCTAATCACAGTCTACACATCTCTTTTGTAACAATATCTTGGAATAAAATAGAATATATTTGAAAATGATAGTTTCCCAAATGAAAATAGTTTACAAATGCATATAGGCCATACTTCCGTAGTGACTAGTTCAGTTGTGCTGAATATTTACAGTTGATAGACAACTTTAGTACTGTTCCAAACTTAAACGATCCTTTTTTTTTTTTTTAAACAATAGCCTGTATAGAAATCACAACGTCTCCGGTGTGGCAGCATGCGCTCAGGTGTTGTCCTGCTCTGTTGTGGTATCAACAAAAGATTCTGATCGTATAGGGGTCACTTGTCTCTTGTTTTTTCCCCCCCCAAGCGTTCAGGGAGGGTCGGGTAAAAACATATATTTTACTGAAGGGAGAGCCATCCATTTTCATGTCAGAGATCCAATTTCTCCATGTATCCCTCATTATAAATAATCTACAGTCCCTAAAACGCACAGTCCCGAACTCACTTCACTCGCGCTAAAGAGGGAGGCTCTCGGCTGGTGCTAGCACATGCGCAGATAAAACACACCACCGGAACGCCGATTAAGGTGTTTACACGTCCTAATAATTAGAAAGATTGCTCAGAAAACCAGCTGTTTTAATCTGTGTACGCTTACTTCGATTTTGACCGTACGCAGATTAAGGTGTTTATATGACTATTGCATAATCTGCCATAATCAGTTTAATATCAAATTATTAGTGCGCATGTAAACATACTCAATGTGATTATAATAACAATAGCTGTTGTGTTTGAGTTCAATAGACTTGAAAGGATACAGGTAATGGGGGTTTGGAACTCCTCCAGGCAAACTGTGCATGATATTATCCCAGTATTTCTGGTCCTTTCCCTGTTGGCAACACAAGAAAATGAAAAGTTAAAAACAAAGTATTAATAAAGTTATCATTAAAATGTCAGTTACAGACTGTAGTGCACTACCTCCAGACTGTAGTGCACTACCTGCTACACTAAAATATATAACATTACACACAAGTATGTGGAAACCCCTTCAAATTAGTAGATTTGGCTATTTCAGCCACACCCGTCACTGACAGGTGTATAAAATCGAGCACGAGCCATGCAATCTCCATAGACAAACATTGGCAGTAGAATGGCCTTACTGAAGAGCTCAGTGACTTTAAAGATGGCATCGTCATAGGATTCCACCTTTCCAACAGGTCAGTTAGTCCAAATTCTGCCCTGCTAGAGCTGCCCCGGTCAACTGTAAGTGCTGTTAATGTGAAGTGGAAACATCTAGGAGCAACAACAGCTCTGCCGCAAAGTGGTAGGTCACACAAGTTCACAGAACGGGACCGCCGAGTGCTGAAGTGGTAAAAATAGTCTGTCCTCGGTTGCAACACTCACTACTGAGTTCCAAACTGCCTCTTGAAGCAACATCAGCACAAGAACTGTTCGTCGGGAGCTTCATGAAATGGGTTTCAATTGCCGAGCAGCCGCACTCAAGCCTAAGATCACCATGAGCAATGCCAAGCATCGGCTGGAGTGGTGTAAATCTTGCCTCCATTGGACTCTGGAGCAGTGGAAACACGTTCTCTGGAGTGATGAATCACGCTTCACCATCTGGCAGTCCGACAGACGAATCTGGGTTTGATGGATGCCAGGAGAACGCCACCTGCCCCAATGCATAGTGCTAACTGTAAAGTTTGGTGGAGGAGGAATAATAGTCTGGGGCTGTTTTTCATGGTCTGTGCTAGACCACTTAGTTCCAATGAAGGGAAATCTTAAATGCTACAGAATACAATGACATTCTAGACGATTCTGTGCTTCCAACTTTGTGGCAACAGTTTAGGGAAGGCCCTTTCCTGTTTCAGCATGACAATGCCCCCGTGCACAAAGTGAGGTCCATACAGAAATGGTTTGTCGAGATCGGTGTGGAAGAACTTGACTGGCCTGCACAAAGCCCTGACCTCAACCCCATCGAACACCTTTAGGATGATTTGGAAAGCCGATCAAGCCAGGCCCCACAGCAATGCTCCAACATCTAATGGAAAGCCTTTTCAAAAGAGTGTCGGCTGTTATAGCAGTAAAGGGGGACCAACTCCATATTAATGCCCATTGATTTTGGAATGTGATGTTCGACAAGCAGGTGTCCACATACTTATGGTCACGTAGTGTGCTTTTGACCAGGGCACATAGGGTTCTGGTGCAGTCCATGAGGAGGAGATGCACTGCAGTACTTAATGCAGCTGGTAGCCATACCAGATACTGACTGTTACTTTTGATTTTGACCCCCACTTTGTCCAGGGACACATTATTCCATTTATATTAGTCACATTTCTGTGGAACTTGTTCACTTTATGTCTCAGTTGTTGAATCTTATGTTCATACAAACATTTACACGTTAAGTTTTCTGAAAATAAAAGCAGTTGACAGTGAGAAGACGTTTCTTTTTTTGCTGAGTTTATATACACACACACACTACCATTCAAAAGTTTGGGGTCACTTAGAAATGTCCTTGTTTTTGAAAGAAAAGCAAAAAAAATGTGTCCATTAAAATAACATCAAATTGATCAGAAATACAGTGTAGACATTGTTAATGTTGTAAATTACTATTGTAACTGGAAACAGCAGATTTGTAAAGGAATATCTACATAGGCCCATTATCAGTAACCATCACTCCTGTGTTCCAATGGCACGTTGTGTTAGCTAATCTAAGTTTATCCTTTTAATTGATCATAAGAAAACTCTTTCGCAATTATGTTAGCACAGCTGAAAAATGATTAAAGAAGCAATAAAACTGTCCTTCTTTAGACTTGTTGAGTATCTGGCGCATCAGCATTTGTGGGTTCGATTACAGGCTCAAAATGGTCAGAAATAAAGACCTTTCTTCTGAAACTCGGCAGTCTATTCTTGTTCTGAGAAATTAAGGCTATTCTATCCATATTTGCCTAGAAGGCCATTATCCGGAGTCACCTCTTCACTGTTGACGTTGAGACTGGCGTTTTGCGCGTACTATTTAAATTAAGCTGCCAGTTGTGGACTTGTGAGGCATCTGTTTCTCAAACTAGATACTAATGTACTTGTCCTCTTGCTCAGTTGTGCACCGGGGCCTCCTACTCTTTGTATTTTGCTTAGAGCCAGTTTGCACTGTTCTGTGAAGGGAGTAGTACACAGCGTTGTATGAGATCTTCAGTTTCTTGCCAATTTCTCGCATGGAATAGCCTTAATTTCTCAGAACAAGACTAGACTGACGAGTTTCAGAAGAAATTGCTTTGTTTCTGGACATTTTGAGCCTGTAATCGAACCCATATATACCGATGCTCCAGATACTCAACAAGTCTAAAGGCCGGTTTTATTGCTTCTTTAATCAAGACAACAGTTTTCAGCTGTAATTGCTTAAGGGTTTTCTTATGACCAATAAGCCTTCTAAAATTATAAACTTGGATTAGCTAACACAACGTACCATTGGAGTGATGGTTGCTGATAATGGGTCTCTGTACGCCTATGTAGATACTCTATTAAAAATCAGACGTTTCCAAAAATCAGACATTAACAACGTCTACACTGTATTTCTGATCAATTCGATGTTATTTTAAATGATAAAAAAAATGTGCTTTTCTTTAAAAAACAAGAACATTTCTAAGTGACTCCAAACTTTCGAACGGTAGTATATTTACACTTTATATACTGTACTTTGTTACTTACATTTTCACATCACATGACTTTTCGTGATTGCAGAATGGACAGGTGAATTGAGTGTCCAAATTTCCAGTAAGCTTCTTCTTTGGAGGGGGCTTTCTCTTGGACTTGCGGCGACCCATATTAGGTAGTCTTCACGTGTACAGTAACGTTAACTAGCTAGTTGGCTAAACTCTGTGGAGCAAATGTACATCAAAGACAAATAATGCAATTTTGTAACTGAATAGATCACAGTCGTTCAATCAAATCAACGTTTTGTAAACTGTAAATTAACAATATAATCCCGCTAGCTAGCTAGGTGCATGTAGCTAGCTAGCTTAGCGACAACAACAACGTGTGTTGTTGTCATAAACTCAGTCAACTCTCCAACATCTTTCCTTGCCGATGGTATAGTATCATGAAACCGAATGGTTCGTTATTAATAATGGAAAGTACAACATGATATATAATCAAGCTAGCATATATTATATAATTTTTCCATGAAACGATGTATTTGTTTAGCTACCTTTCCTAAGAAAGACCACACTCGGGCTTTTTAGTGGAGAAAGAAGTAAGCAAGGAGAAACGGAAGTTCTTCTTCTTCTTTAAAGTTATGGCAGACTACACCTATTGGTGTATTGCCGCCACCTAATGTACGGAGTATAGAAACAAAACACAAATAATATTTTCCATTGCGGGAAGGGGGACCCGAGATAATGCAAAACACACAAAAACATCAGTCCCACTCCTTCAGTCACATCCCTACACAGGCTCAGGTGCCTGTGAGGCCGGAGCGTTCACCGACAGGATTCCTTGTAATGCCTCTGCAGAAAAGTCACTGAGTCCCCAAAAATGCTCAGGTGCACTCACAAAGATGCTTATTTGCCGTATTCCTCTCCATTTGTGCTGTGTAGTTGATAACCAAAGTAATAAATGCTACAAAGTCCACCTTAATATGCAAAATGTCATGATCCCTCTGTTGGCACGGAACATCTTGTCTCCACTACTACCATTACTTCTTCAACGTCACTCCTTCCTCTCTTCTCAATGCCTCCAGATACATTCTGGACAGCCCTTATTCTTGCCACCTCCGTCTCCTTCACCCTAACAGGACACTTCAGAAATTCGGGTGCACGTTCACCACCACGATTGCAGCATTTAGGCTCAGCTGGCATAGAATACACCTCCCGTCCACAAACAATTGCCACATGACCAAATCATTTACATTTATCACACTGCATGGGTTTGGGCATGAAGGCTCTTGCATGGAATCCCATATAACCCAAATACACGTGAGAATACCCAAATACACTCTTCATAAAAAATAAACGCAATAGAATGGCTGGAGGGAGTGGGCTTCCACACTCCATCTTTCAATGTGGGTCAGTCGTTGTGCACCAACCACTTGACCCAATTCTTTACGTATATCCTTTGCATTTACTTCTAGCGCCACCCCAGAGATAACACCCTTGATAGGCGCAGTGGCGGTTCTAGACCATTTCAACTGGGGGGGGGGGGGGGGGGGGGGGGCAGTTGTACTGTTAGAGGGGCCAGTTACATTAGACGTTAGTGTTGTCATATCGTTTTCTTCACTGCATTGCAGGCAAAAGAGTTTGTTGATCATATATTTTATCCTTTTTCATACTGCCACAAAGTAACAAATGGCCAGGTTAAGATAAGCTGATCTAACGTTACACTTCTGTAATGCATTTAATACAAATACAACATATTAACAATTTTACTCACCTCTATATTTCCTTCTTTGTGCTTGAACTATAATATTCGTGCGGAATTTCTTACAACTTCTGAATAGAAAAAAACTTGCAGATGCATGTGGTACGATACTGTTGTGTTCTGCCTAAAGCCGTCCCTCTAGAAAATGTGTGGGTTAAATTAGTGTTTCGAGTTGCCACTGTCTAATAACGGATGTAAAAAAAGAACAATAGCAAAAAGTTATGTAAAAATGATTTTTTACTCCACATTTAGGGGGGCCACAAGGGGGTCCAAAATTGTTGTCACATGGGCACTGCCTCCCCCAGAACCGCTAGTGGATAGGCGCCCTGCTTCGAAGATCCACACACGACACATTCCAATCCGACATCTGTTCGATAGAAACAAAAAATAAAAATAAACCCACTTCTCGTTATTCTCATCGACGCCACCTCATCCAACACATCCACAATTTTAATAGACTTCAAACGGATCTCCCAGGAAACAACATCGATCCAAAACCCTTATTCCAACCAAAAAAGACAGAACTAGATTTCGATTTACTAGGTTCCACTACCACTTTACTTCTCTTATTTCATTTTGCATTCGTCACTGTAATCAAATTATTCTCATCTCCACTAGACACGCCATCTGATTCAAACAGATCATCTACTTCCGCAATTTTTCCTCCTGAGATCGACTTCAGAACCGGAAGTTAACATGAACTACTGTCGTCGTCTTCTTCTTTGTCTTCTTTAAGTTTTATTGGCGAATCGCAACCAACTGACACGTGCGTACACATTCACCAACTGTACAGGAGTGTGAATCCTTTCACGACCTATCTATACCAATATATTCTCTTAACTAACAATGCATTTCTAATACAATAAAAGTATTCCCTACAAACCTCACTAATCCCATCATCCCCGTCCAACCTCTCTGACCCTGTCAAACAACCTCTCTTTCTACGTCATACATTTCACAAAATAATAATACATGTTCAACCGCTTCAACAACTGTCCCCTGATTGGTGGAAACGTTGCAAATATCCGGCGAGTTTTAAATTGACTGACAGCTCTAGAGCACTGATCGACGTTCGTCTTCGTTCGAAGTCCACTCAATTAAAAGTCCATCGTGAAGACAGATGCTCGACGGTGAAAAAAGTTAAGGTAGCTAAAGTGGTTTAAAATAAGAGTTCATTCTAGCACACAGCATGTATGAACTGAGAAAGTGTGCTTACAAAAATAGCGACTGCATGAAGGTAGCTCAGACTTGCAGAGATAAGATAACTAGATGGCCCTGAATAATAAACTAATTAGCTGGCTAACTATCTACTATAGCCTCTGCACCGGGCTGCAGCAGTGGTCCATTATTTGCTAGCGATGTCATTGTCCTTATAAAACTGGTGAAAACGAGCTCAACTATCATTAGCTGTCAAGACTTCACCCTAGCTAGGCTAATCCTAACATTTACATTTTACATTTAAGTCATTTAGCAGACGCTCTTATCCAGAGCGACTTACAAATTGGTGCATTCACCTTATGATATCCAGTGGAACAACCATTTTACAATAGTGCATCTAAATCTTTTAAGGGGGGGGGGGTAGAAGGATTACTTTATCCTATCCCAGGTATTCCTTAAAGAGGTGGGGTTTCAGGTGTCTCCGGAAGGTGGTGATTGACTCCGCTGTCCTGGCGTTGTGAGGGAGCTTGTTCCACCATTGGGGTGCCAGAGCAGCGAACAGTTTGGACTGGGCTGAGCGGGAATCGTGCTTCCTCAGAGGTAGGGGGGCCAGCAGGCCAGAGGTGGATGAACGCAGTGCCCTTGTTTGGGTGTAGGGCCTGATCAGAGCCTGAAGGTATGGAGGTGCCGTTCCCCTCACAGCTCCGTAGGCAAGCACCATGGTCTTGTAGCGGATGCGAGCTTCAACTGGAAGCCAGTGGAGAGAGCGGAGGAGCGGGGTGACGTGAGAGAACTTGGGAAGGTTGAACACCAGACGGGCTGCGGCGTTCTGGATGAGTTTAATGGCACAGGCAGGGAGCCCAGCCAACAGCGTGTTGCAGTAATCCAGACGGGAGATGACAAGTGCCTGGATTAGGACCTGCGTCGCTTCCTGTGTGAGGCAGGGTCGTACTCTGCGAATGTTGTAGAGCATGAACCTACAGGATCGGGTCACCGCCTTGATGTTAGTGGAGAACGACAGGGTGTTGTCCAGGATCACGCCAAGGTTCTTAGCACTCTGGGAGGAGGACACAAGGGAGTTGTCAACCGTGATGGCGAGATCATGGAATGGGCAGTCCTTCCCCGGGAGGAAGAGCAGCTCCGTCTTGCCGAGGTTCAGCTTGAGGTGGTGATCCGTCATCCACACTGATATGTCTGCCAGACATGCAGAGATGCGATTCGCCGCCTGGTTATCAGAAGGGGGAAAGGAGAAGATTAATTGTGTGTCGTCTGCATAGCAATGATAGGAGAGACCATGTGAGGATATGACAGAGCCAAGTGACTTGGTGTATAGCGAGAATAGGAGAGGGCCTAGAACAGAGCCCTGGTGGACACCAGTGGTGAGAGCGCGTGGTGCGGAGACATATTCTCGCCACGCCACCTGGTAGGAGCGACCTGTCAGGTAGGACGCAATCCAAGCGTGGGCCGCGCCGGAGATGCCCAACTCGGAGAGGGTGGAGAGGAGGATCTGATGGTTCACAGTATCAAAGACAGCAGATAGGTCTAGAAGGATGAGAGCAGAGGAGAGAGAGAGTTAGCTTTAGCAGTGCGGAGAGCCTCCGTGACACAGAGAAGAGCAGTCTCAGTTGAATGCCCAGTCTTGAAACCTGACTGATTAGGATCAAGAAGGTCATTCTGAGAGAGATAGCAGGAGAGCTGGCCAAGGACGGCACGTTCAAGAGTTTTGGAGAGAAAAGAAAGAAGGGATACTGGTCTGTAGTTGTTGATATCGGAGGGATCGAGTGTAGGTTTTTTCAGAAGGGGTGCAACTCTCGCTCTCTTGAAGACGGAAGGGACGTAGCCAGCGGTCAAGGATGAGTTGATGAGCGAGGTGAGGTAGGGGAGAAGGTCTCCGGAAATGGTCTGGAGAAGAGAGGAGGGGATAGGGTCAAGTGGGCAGGTTGTTGGGCGGCCGGCCGTCACAAGACGCGAGATTTCATCTGGAGAGAGAGGGGAGAAAGAGGTCAAAGCACAGGGTAGGGCAGTGTGAGCAGGACCAGCGGTGTCGTTTGACTTAGCAAACGAGGATCGGATATCGTCAACCTTCTTTTCAAAATGGTTGACGAAGTCATCCTCAGAGAGGGAGGAGGGGGGGGGGGAGGAGGATTCAGGAGGGAGGAGGATTCAGGAGGGAGGAGAAGGTAGCAAAGAGCTTCCTAGGGTTAGAGGCAGATGCTTGGATCTTAGAGTGGTAGAAAGTGGCTTTAGCAGCAGAGACAGAGAGCTAACCAAGAGCTGAAAGGCAGGGGAGAAGGTGGGAAGGCCTACTGTATGTAATTTAGCGCTTCCATTCAACATTTTCATGACATCTTCTCCCTCTGCCCACAGATGTCAGTGGTTCAGATGGTGAAGATCGTGGGTCTGGGGGCTGTGGCCCTCACTCTCAGTGTGGAGTGGTTGGGCTGGCTCTTCTGTCGCCTCTGGCCCCGGAAAATATCCAGAGGGCCCCTGAAAGAAGTGTTCTTTTTCCCTACAGAGGTCGCCTGCACGGAGCGTCTCTTCACTCCTGACTCACCATTGTAAGTAATAGAATGCGTTCCAAATGCCACCTTTAACCAGGGCCCTGTAGTGGCCCAGTAGTGCATACTACTGCCCTAGGGTACCATTTGGGATGCCGGCACAGTCAACATTAACTACTCACCATCATATTCATTAATAATATATCTATCCAATGTCTCTAAGAATGTTGCTGTTTTTTGATAGCCTTTCTGTTGATTTCAGATGTTTTGCTATGGGCTAGGAATAATGATTTAATGAGTGACTACTATACAGTAGATACACCTTCCACAGTAACTCCTTCTCTCTCTCCCTTTCCTCTCCCTCTTATCCTCCTCTCCTCTGTCCCCATCATCTTCCCCTGTCCCCCATCATCTTCCCCTCCTCTTTCCCTCTCCCCTTATTTCTCTTTCCTCCCTCTTTCCCCATCTCCCCCCCTCCTTTCCTCTCTCCCCCTAGCCCCTGCCCCTGTCCCTTACCCCACAACGTCAACACCTCCTTCACCCGTCTCCTGGGCCACATCCTGTCTGCCTCCTCCTCCTTGGACCTGTGTGTGTTCGCCTTCACCAACCTGGATCTGAGCCGGGCCGTGCTGGCCCTCCACGCCAGGGGCATCCCCATCCGTATCCTCACTGACATGGACTACACCCTCATCACCGGCTCCCAGATAGGGGCCATCCGCAGAGCAGGTAGGCTGATGGCAGAGGCCCAATCTTAAAGCAGTTCTTAGAACCTACCACCTAGCTATGTACAATCCCCCTATGCACCTACATCACTCATCTGAAAATCAGGTTGGGCCAGGGGTTCCCAAATGTTTTCACTCAGGCCTTCTAGTACTGGGGGACATCCCAGGCACCATGTCTATTTCTATGGGCACAAGCACTGTTCATGACACAAACCGTTCACACCCCTCTTGTTGACGGAGAGAAAATGTTGCAGGTTTGTTTGTTTTCTGCAATTATATACATTTTCCATTTTCTAATGTGTATTAATGTCATATTTGAGTGACTCAAACATTAAAACAAAATCTATGGGCTAAAAAACCTAGCTAAAAAAACTTAGCTAAAAAAACCTAGCTAAAAAACCTAGCTAAAAAAACCTAGCTAAAAAACCTAGCTAAAAAACCCTAGCTAAAAAAACCTAGCTAAAAAAACCTAGCTAAAAAAACCTAGCTAAAAAACCTAGTTAAAAAACATTAGCTGACATGGGCTGGTTGCTCTGGACATTTCTGAGTTATAAATAGCTCTCTAAGGTCTGCAATGACTAACATGACATGAGGAAAACTGTGTGTGTGGGGGGGGGGTAATGCAGAGTCTGAAGTCGATTGATCTTATTGATCAATCATTTCAGTCAATAAAGTTATTGTTGGAGAGTTATAACTAGGTCCCAGAGTGGTTCCTGGTTATAGCCTAATCATAATTCATGTGATTTACAATGTGATTTATCAAGCTGCTCTGCACTCCAACTTCTTCAGTGTAGTCAGTTACACACTGTCCATGCTCATAATGCATAGATAGAGAGAGTGTGTGCATCTCAAATGGCACCCTATTCCCTATATAGTGCACTACTGGTCGAAACTAGTGTAGGGCTGCAAGATATGGGCAGAAAAGCTAATTGTGAATAAAACAGGTTTTTATCCAAATATTGTGATTGCTATTTGACATGCGATATAGATCAAACTCTTGGGCGGACTGTTGGAATCATAGAAATAGAATGATTTATATTAAGAAGAAAAGTGGAAAGCAAAATGTTCTTGTTTGGAACAATCGGTTGACTTAACAGAACAGCATGCAAACTAACAGCGAGGAGGAGGAACTGCACGGCTTGAGTGACGGGGTGGAGCGTGGTGTGTGTGGGAAGCAGCCGCAACTATAAAAACAAACACTACACAAAGCTGAGATGCAAAAATATTGCATGCAATATGGATCTCTTGCGATATGGATATATTTCGATGTGAATTCGATGAATTGTGCAGACCTACTATATAGAGAATAGGGTGCCATTTGGAACGCACTCAGACGGATGATAGAATATGTTGCAAGCGTGGTCTGGCCCTAGTGGGCTTGCCAGCACAAGCCCGGACGAGTCAGAAACCTGTGGAACGCACATGGAATTTAGACTTGGCAGCACCAATGCAGCTCTGATAAATACATTGAATAGCACATGGTTACATCTGTATAGTTGTTTCAAGTCCCGTGTGCTCAGGCTGTGGTTAGGCTACATTTCTATCATTTGAGGGGCGCGCATCACAAACAAAGTCATTTTGTATCAATTTACTTCGCCTGCGAGAACCATTAGCACAGGCAAGTCTAATTGGGCTAGCCGTATCAAAGCCTCTGCCATAGAAAACAATGGAGCATGGCTTTGTGTCTGTGGTTGCACAACTTTCACCAACACAATGCAGAAAAATCACTCGTCTCTAGCTTAACCCGTTCAAAACTAAAGACCTATTTTTACCACAGCTACACTGAACAAAAATATAAATGCATCATGGAACAATTTCTAAGATTTTACTGAGTTACAGTTCATATAAGGAAATCAGTCAATTGAAATAAATTAATTAGCCCCTAATCTTTGGATTTCACATGACTGGAAATACATATGTATCTGTTGGTCACAGGTACCTTAAAGAAAGGTAGGGGCATAGATTTTTTTTAAACTGTCAGTATCTGGTGTGAACACCATTAGCCTCATGCAGCGCAGCACATCTCCTTCTCATAGAGTTGATCAGGCTGTTGATTGTGGCCTGTGGAATGTTGTCCCACTCCTCTTCAATGGCTGTGCAAAGTTGCTGGATATTAACCGGAACTGGAATGTCCTGTCGTACACGTCGATCCAGAGCATCCCAAACATGCTCAATCGGTGACACTTCTGGTGAGTATGCAGGCCATTGAAGAACTGGGAAATTTTCCGCTTCCAGGAATTGTGTACAGATCCTTGCGACATGGGGCCATGCATTATCATGCTGAAACATGAGGTGATGGTGGCGGATGAATGGCACGACAATGGGCCTCAGGATCTCTGTGCATTCAAATTGCCATCAATAAAATGCAATTGTGTTGGTTGTCTGTAGCTTATAACTGCCCATACCATAACCCCAGCGCCGTCATGGGGAACTCTGTTCACAATGTTGACATCAGCAAACCGCTCGCCCACACGACGCCATACAGGCTTTCTGCCATCAGCCCCGTACAGTTGAAACCGGGATTCATCCGTGAAGGGCACACTTCTCCAGCGTGCCAGTGGCCATCAAAGGTGAGCATTTGCCCACTGAAGTTGGTTACGACGCCGAACTGCAGTCAGGTTAAGACCCTGGTGAGGACGATGAGCTTCCCTGAGGCGGTTTCTGACAATTTTTGAAGAAATTCTTTGGTTGTGCAAACCCACAGTTTCATCAGTTGTCAGGGTGACTGGTCTCAGACGATCCGGCAGGTGAAGAAGCTGGATGTGTGGAGGTCCAGGGCTGGCATAGTTACACTTAGTTTGCTGTTGTCAGGCTGGTTGGACATACTGCCAAATTCTCTAAAACGATGTTAATGGCGGCTTATGGTAGAGAAATGAACATTACATTCTCTGGCAACAGCTCTGGTGGACATTCCTGCAGTCAGCGTGCCAATTGCACGCTCCCTCTACTTGAGACATCTGTGGCATTGTGTTGTGACCAAACTTAAAATTTTAGAGTGGCCTTTTATTGTCCCCAGCACAGGGTGCACCTGTGTAATGATTATCATCTTCTTGATATGCCATGCCTGTCAGATGGATGGTTTATCTTAGCAAAGGAGAAGTGCTCACTAACAGGGATGTAAACAAATTTGTGCCAAACATTTTTGAGAAATAAGCATTTTGTGTCTATGAAAAATATCTAGGCTCTTTTATTTCAGCTCATGAAACATGGGACCAACACTTTACATGTTGCGTTTATATTTTTGTTTAGTATACATATTTTATTTCTAGCACGGATTTGCGGGACGCTCTTAAAGGGTTAAATACAGTGCTTGACTTGGGCAGGAGCTGAGTACTGGTACCTCAAATGTTCTACTGCTTGAGCTCATGTTCCCCTTTATAGAAAATATGTTCAAAGTATTGTGGCGCTCCTCCACCTAAGTAGAAACAGTACCGGCACGCAAAATGAGTACCTGAACCTATTTCAGTCCAAGTCAAGCACTGGGTACACACAAATTAATCATCATGATTAAGGAACTATGAAAATAGTTCAAATAAACCCTATTTAATTAAAAGAATACAGTATGGATCAGTTGGATTGAGTTCATTACTACTAAATACATTAACTGGAACATTTTAGATGTGCTGCAGAATTATTTATCCCATCAAGGTGTGCCACAATTTTTTTTTAAAGGTTGGGAACCACATCCTTAGACAGACAAATTATAAATGTCACAAGCTGTCTGTCTCTTTCTGTTTCTCTCTACTTGTTATCTCTGTGAGGTCCGACTCTGTGGGAGGTGTGACTCCACCACAATGCACCACAACTGACTGTATTCATAATATAGCATAGCCCCTCTCATCCTGTGTATTCCCCTTCCATTCCCCAGGCATCTGTGTGAGGTGTGACTCCGGCGCCGTCCACATGCACCACAAGTTTGCCGTGGTGGACGGCCGGCGCCTAATTACCGGCTCCCTGAACTGGACCCTGACAGCCATCCAGAGCAACAAGGAGAACATCCTGGTCACGGAGGAACCAGACCTAGTCCTGCCCTTCATCACTGAGTTCCAGAGGCTCTGGGATGTCAATGACCCGGCTAGGAGACAGCTGCCGTCCATCGCTGAGAAAACTGCTAGTTTAGTACTATAGAGAGACTGAGAGAAACATAGCTGAAATGTTTGTATGGTGCAGTAGCTAGTGGTTACTTTTGGTTGACCAACTGGTACGGTGATTATGTAGAATTGTTTTAATATTTTCCATTTGTGAGAAACTTGCTAGTTTAGTACTATGGATAGAAAGGTGTATGGTCCTTATCCGGGACAAACCTGTCCAAATACAAATTGTGTTTATATAAGTGTAGTGTGGTACATTAGGATTGGGCAGTACTGGTCAAGTACATTATGTATAATTTGGGTAGTTTGCTATCTAGTAGTTTTATATATATTTTTTCAATCTCAGAGAAACCTGCTCATCCACATCTTATCAGAGAAACCAGCTTTCTTTGTCATGTAGATAGACTGAGACAAACATGGCTTTTATCTGTAGTTTCCTACTTCAGTAGAAGTAATATATTTTTGACAGATCAATCGCTGCTTTACACTGGTGTGAGGATGATGTAGGTAGTTTGATATTTTGTACTTGAACGTTTTTTTATAGTTTTACATTGTTTACATTGAGGTATTTTGTTATTGTATGACACAATGTTGTATATATTTTAATACAAAGTAATTAGAATTATTATTTTTTTTTTTTTTTCTTTTTTATGTTATATTGGATAACTAAAAGATAGGAATTTGTTTTGTATGTTAAACGTTATATTTAAAATAGGATTTGATTACAGTATTTAGATAAAGATAGAAATAGTGAGAATACTTAATGTTAACTCAGTCCATCCTATGGCTTATTATTAAGAGCCAGACAACTATGCCCAGTCAGAACAATTGAGATAAGTGGTGCATTGCAGTCATGCAGAAGATATTTGTAATGCTTCTCAGAGCACACAGCTCCAATTAAAAACCCACTCATCCACTCTACTGCAATATGGCAGGCCTCCTGCATCTCAATCCCCCAGAACCTGTGTCCCAAATGACACCATATTCCCTATATAGTGCACTACTTTTGACCACACACCATAGGGCTCTGGTCAAAAGTAGTGCACTATATGTGTAGGGTGCCATTTGGCCTTGTGCCCAGGATCTGTAGCATACTTCTGTTTCTCATGCAGGAAGGAGCATTATTTATATGATCAGTCAAAGCCCTGGGTGATACAGGCCAGTCAGCTAGACTATACCTTTCATATTTCTCTGTGTCAGCTGGACTGTACTGTATGCTAGACTGCCTTCATCACTTGGCTGTGGGGGTGGACATTCAGAAGGCTGAATGAAGAATAATGCAGCATTCAGGTGCTAGTCGGAACTTCTCAGTAATGCATAAGGCCCTATTCAATCAAAACCGTAATGTGGGTTGGGTATCCTCCACGATAAGATAGAAATACATTCCCACGGTTTAGTTAGTGGTATAAATATGTCAACAGGTGTCTAATACACAGGCTTGCACCATTCTGGTAACTTTCCCCAAATTCCCCGGTTTTAAGGAAATGCTGGTAGGAGTTTTCCAGGATTTCTTATTCCCTCCTAATTCCAGGAATTTCCAACCAGGATTTGTGGAAAACCGGGGCATTTTGGTAAAGACAATGGAATTTTGAAACCCTGCTCATATGCCTACATAGCTCACTATCGCTGATACTAAAGCTGATTGGGTTTTTATTTAACTACGCTGTTCATTGTATGTATTCTCATCTATGTCGATTTAATATTTAGCAATGTAGGCCTACAATATTTGAGTAACTGTTGTAGAGGAAAAGGTGGAGAATCTTGTATTTGTTTGCCTGGTTGACTATACATTTCCGCTGAACTGTAGCAATGTAAACTTTGTTGAACGAGAGGGAGAGAAAATAAGAGAAAAACTAACAATACAACAAAAATAAACAATATTGAAATGCATATCGCGCACCCCTGTGCGCACGGCACTCGTTAACTACCTTTGAAGTTCAGCAAACGGGCAACACTACGTACAGAGTTTGTATGTTTAGAGGTTGTGTGAACGTGGATTCATTGCTGTTCTCTGAGTCCGTCTGTCGGTGACACTGGATTAATATAGGGAAACTTCCGCAGCCTTCCATATCGCAAACATCTACGGAGGAGCGAGCATGAGATCCGGTAGTACCGTACAGTAGGCGAGAGAAAAGACAGACACATCGAGTTGGAACGGGAGGAGGGAGTGGACGAAAAAACGATTCACACACTGGATTTGAGGTAAAGGAAGGGAAAAAAAGACAGTATTTTCAGGAGCATTTCTTGTGAGGTTTTGTGTTTTGGTTCTTTTCATGCTGTAAAGCAATGAGATATTGCCATATGGAAGCCCGGAGATGCATCTTTGAGATGCATCACTTTCATTATTGTCAAACTCAAAGTTGAGTGTTTTTTATCATTTTTTCCCCCCGCAAAAGGCTACAATCAGTTTAGACTAGGACCGCTCGTGTGGTTTTGGGACAGCTGTTGCCTTCCTGAGTTTCTCTATGTAAAAAGCTTTCAGCAAGTGCCTACAACCAGTGTTCTCATTATTTTGTATGCTTAAGGCCTACTATATCAAAGTAGAGTAGACTAGGCGTATGTGTACAGATCTATTACCGTCAACTGTAAATAAATAAAATAACGAAAGCTGTTGGCCAATTTGAATTGGGAATTTATTGCCTTATGGTTTACTTTTTGAGCAGGCAGTTCAACGGTTTACATTTTTATATTAGTCTTATAGTCTATTGGCCGTACATGCATGATATTGTCATGTTTGCGTTCCAAATGGCACTCCCCAGTGCACCACTTGGAAATAGGGTGCCATTCGGGATATACTCTTGGAATATGGTGCCATTCCGCACACAACCATAAATTGTTTGGGTCATCATATCCGGTTGGGAGGAATTAAAAGCGTCCCACCCATCACCTCAAACAAGTGACCTCCTTTACCTTTTCCATCCACATAAACAAACAAACACACCCCAGCTATGTGGTTCTGATCAGAGGTAGTGCACTGTAGACTAGGGTATTTTTAGGTATGCCCACTATGTACAGTGAGTGGAACGTTGCATCATGTCCTGATTCCTTCCTGCCTTCTACCACCACTGTGACTCAAGTCCCTCTTCCTCTGGGTCACGTCACCTACACCTTGTCACATACAACAATGATTCCAGCCTCAGGTTGAAACATATTGAAATCTACTTGGAATGTTCCCAACTGTTACGAGTTGAATATGTCATTTTTACTTAATATACCTCCATTTTAAAGGGCACTGGATCACTCATGTGTAGTATCTTTGCTTTTGAATGCCCCTTTTGAAGGAGGGTAATATACCTGTGTGGTTTTATGATTGATAAAAAGGCCTACATTGAAATTGAATGCGTTCGTATGGGTCAATTCTCCCCATAAAGGCCGCAAACATAGATGCCAACATGGATGCAGTCAGAATTGAGATGCAAGTACTATTTTGGCAACATTAACACGCCCTGGTTTCTTCTAGTCGTGTTACTGTATTCAGTGTGTGTCTGTTGGGTCTCTAATGCTTAGTTTGTGTTGGCCAGATGAGTTTTTATGGCCCTGGATGGTTTGTGCTGAGCTGGTTGCCAAGGAAACGGTCTTAATCAGGCAAAGAGCACTGCTCAGCTCAGCTCAGTGTCCCTCATATGCTCCAGGCCAGGAGAGAGAGAGATGGAGGAGAGCTAGAGAGAGAAGTGGGCATTCTGGGGTCATTTCCATGTAAAAGGACCCATGAGCATGAACGTGTGACGTTTATAGGAGCGTGTCAAATTGGGTTCCGAATCAGTCTATATTTTTGAGAAGTTGAGGCATACAGTGGGGGGAAAAGTATTTGATCCCCTGCTGATTTTGTACGTTTGCCCACTGACAAAGAAAGGATCAGTCTATAATTTTAATGGTAGGTTTATTTGAACAGTGAGAGACAGAATAACAACAAAAATATCCAGAAAAACGCATGTCAGAAATGTTAGAAATTGATTTGCGTTTTAATGAGGGAAATAAGTATTTGACCCCCTCTCAATCAGAAAGATTTCTGGCTCCCAGGTGTCTTTTATTCAGGTAACGAGCTGAGATTAGGAGCACACTCTTAAAGGGAGTGCTCCTAATCTCAGTTTGTTACCTGTATAAAAGACACCTGTCCACAGAAGCAATCAATCAATCAGATTCCAAACTCTCCACCATGGCCAAGACCAAAGAGCTCTCCAAGGATGTCAGGGACAAGATTGTAGACCTACACAAGGCTGGAATGGGCTACAAGACCATCGCCAAGCAGCTTGGTGAGAAGGTGACAACATTTGGTGTGATTTATTCGCAAATGGAAGAAACACAAAAGAACTGTCAATATCCCTCGGCTCCACGCAAGATCTCACCTCGTGGAGTTGCAATGATCATGAGAACGGTGAGGAATCAGCCCAGAACTACACGGGAGGATCTTGTCAATGATCTCAAGGCAGCTGGGACCATAGTCACCAAGAAAACAATTGGTAACACACTACGCCGTGAAGGACTGAAATCCTGCAGCGCCCGCAAGGTCCCGCTGCTCAAGAATACATATACATGCCCGTCTGAAGTTTGCCAATGAACATCTGAATGATTCAGAGGACAACTGGGTGAAAGTGTTGTGGTCAGATGAGACCAAAATGGAGCTCTTTGGCATCAACTCAACTCGCTGTGTTTGGAGGAGGAGGAATGCTGCCTATGACCCCAAGAACACCATCTCCACCATCAAACATGGAGGTGGAAACATTATGCTTTGGGGGTGTTTTTCTGCTAAGGGGACAGGACAACTTCACCGCATCAAAGGGACGATGGACGGGGCCATGTACCGTCAAATCTTGGGTGAGAACCTCCTTCCCTCAGCCAGGGCATTGAAAATGGGTCGTGGATGGGTATTCCAGCATGACAATGACACAAAATACACGGCCAAGGCAACAAAGGAGTGGCTCAAAAAGAAGCACATTAAGGTCCTGGAGTGGCCTAGCCAGTCTCCAGACCTTAATCCCATAGAAAATCTGTGGAGGGAGCTGAAGGTTTGAGTTGCCAAACGTCAGCCTCGAAACCTTAATGACTTGGAGAAGATCTGCAAAGAGGAGTGGGACAAAATCCCTCCTGAGATGTGTGCAAACCTGGTGGCCAACTACAAGAAACGTCTGACCTCTGTGATTGCCAACAAGGGTTTTGCCACCAAGTACTAAGTCATGTTTTGCAGAGGGGTCAAATACTTATTTCCCTCATTAAAATGCAAATAATTTTATAACTTTTTTGACATGCGTTTTTCTGTATTTTTTTGTTGTTATTCTGTCTCTCACTGTTCAAATAAACCTACTATTAAAATTATAGACTGATCATTTCTTTGTAAGTGGGCAAACGTACAAAATCAGCAGGGGAACAAATACTTTTTTCCCCCACTGTATACACGGCCGTGAGGACACCGAGGTCCGGATCTTTATTTGAAATGTTTTTTGGAACTCAGTCGGAGTCTTTACTTACTGTTGAGAGTTAGAATAATAGAATACAAAAAGTGCAATTTCCCAACTTGGTTGCAGCAGATTTCCTTTTTTCACTCACTGACAGTCACTCAATTAACTCATGTTTGTAAAACAAAATGTAGATTGGTAAATTAGTCTAGTTAGACTAGACAGCTATCTAAACTTGTAGTAATCATGGCCGAATTACCTACCGGCCACGTGCCCAGGGGTCCTGACCTCCAGGGGCCAACCATTGATTTTGTTAGTCACTTTCACACTTTCACTCAGATATCATATTAACCTTGCATAGGTCAAGGCAAAAAAAGTAATGGTAGAATTGCAGAAAATGTGCTTTAAAACAGTGACAATGTATCTCCACCCCATAGCAAATTGTTTAGAATTGCAGGAAATGTTCTGTAAAACTGCACAAAAAAGATGGTTCTGTAAAGCAAGCTTATTTGTTTACCTTTTGTTAACAAAATACTTTTTCTGCTAACAGATCCCTCATTATGTAATAAATTATGTTTTTTAATCCTGGTGCTGAGTTAATGTGTAAGTAGCTAATAGGCTATGTGTTTGTAGATCGAATGCGGTGAATGAAGCTACAGTGAAGCACGACAATGGGCCTCACGATCTCATCACAAAAAAAGTATCTGTGCATTCAAATTGCCATTAATGAAATGCAATTGTGTTCATTGTCCGTAGCTTATGCCTGTCCGTATCAACCCCACTGCTATGGGGAGCAGGTAGCCTAGTGGTTAGAGCGTTGGACTAGTAACCGAAAGGTTGCAAGATCGAATCCCCGAGCTGACAAGGTAAAAATCTGTCGTTCTGCCCCTGAACAAGGCAGTTAACCCACTGTTCCTAGGCCGTCATTGAAATAAGAATTTGTTCTTAGCTGACTTGCCTAGTAAAATAAAATGGCACTCTGTTTACAACGTTGACATCAGCAAACTGCTCGCCCACACGACGCCATACATGTGGTCTGCGTTTGTAAGTCCAACTGGATGTACTGACAAATTCTCTAAGAGTACGTTGGAGGCGGCTTATGGTAGAGAAATTAACATTAAATTCTCTGGCAACACATCTGGTGGATATTCCTGCCAATTGCACACTCCCTCAACTTGAGACATTGTATTGTGTGACACAACTGCACATTTTAGTGACCTTTTATTGTCCCCAGCACAAGGTGCACCTGTGTAATGATCATGCTGTTTAATCAGCTTCTTGATATGCCACAGCTGTCAGGTGGATGGATTATCTTGGCAAAGGAGACATGCTCACGAACAGGGATGTAAACAAATGTGTGCACTACAATTGAGAGAAATAAGCTTTTTGTGTGCGATTGAACAATTTTCTTGGATCATTTATTTCAGCTCATGAAACATGGGACCAACACTACATTTTGCGTTTTAGATTTTTGTTCAGTATATATTTAGTTTGTAAACTCTAAGTTTAAGAAACATTGCTCTTTGCCTTAATTCCGTTACCAAAAACCCACTTATCTTTTAAGATATTTTCTAATGTCTCTCTCTCATTAGGAGGGAGGATAATGAATGTAACAAGTGAAGGTATACCAATCAATTAGTGTTTTTACTGATATCAATTTTGTTTGTAAAACTCAATTCCATTACCAAATCTAGAATTGGCTACAATGGGGGAAATCATAGTATTCACAAACTACAGTTGGGTTCACAAGTTTGCACAGCAGAGGTAAAGAAATAGAGTAGATCAGACTAGAGTTGAGTACACATTTTGTTACCGGGTGTAAATAGACTTCACTTACTGTAGTTCAATAACCAAAATATCTATATTTCTCCAAAGTCAATGTGTCATGTTATCGCTGACACCCCATTCTTTCTGCAGACATTGTTGAATCTTTATTCAGAGCAGATATTTTAGGAAATGTGGACACACACATTATTCTGTTACCAAACTTTGCATCTGCACAGATCTTCCAGTGAATGTGTTTTTGTAAAATATTCAGTCTTCTATTATTAAAAGTAGTCCTTGTGCATAGAGTTGTATGGTTTGTTAAACTTTTTGAAATCAATGGTTTTTGTTTGGCATACATTTTAAGTGTAATTCCGTTACTGTGGAATTACCCCTGGCTTTTTATTCATACTGCAGGACAGGACTATAGCGAAGAGAGGGATGGGGTGGAGGAGAGGACAGGATACTCTGGCTTTTAATCATGATGCAGGAAAATGGAGAGGGCGAGCGAGAGTTATGGAGGAAACCTGCTGACTCTCAACATTGTCATAAATTCACCCTGATCATCACATAGTCGGGACCAATGACTGACCAAATATTGAATAGTTTCATAAGGTATGTGGGTGAGGTGAGGCCTAAAAAATATGACCATTTGAAATTGCAAAACTCAATTGACCTCTGGGCCACCATAATCAAAACGTTCTTTAACTGGTCGTTCGGTACTGGACCGTTTCCGTGGAATTAAACGTTATAACAGTGTGTCGTACTGAACGCACCCCTGGTCTAGGAGTTGCACCGCTTCAACTGTTTCCTCCTCTCCGCTCCTAGATGGCGCTGGCGAGCGACCCCGGTGCCGGCCAGCAGCAGACCCAGGCCCAGAAGGATGCCGCGGACCAGAACTTTGACTACATGTTCAAGCTGCTGATCATCGGCAACAGCAGCGTGGGGAAGACCAGCTTACTCTTCCGCTACGCTGATGACTCCTTTACCTCTGCCTTCGTCTCCACCGTGGGCATCGACTTCAAGGTTAAGACAGTCTACCGCAACGAAAAGAGGGTCAAGCTACAGATCTGGGTAAGATGGGGTTTGATTTTGATTCATTAGGATCCCCGTTAGCCGACGCCAATGGCGACAGCTAGTCGTACTGGAAAAAGACAATACTTTACAAAATATATACATTTAAAAACATTAACATGTAGTGTGTGTGTGCATCTATCATTTCCACAGACATGTCAGTACGTACACAACAAGTAGGTCACATGGGGAGAGGTTTTGTGCCGTGAGGTGTTGCTTTATTTGTTTTTTGAAACCAGGTTTGCTGTTCACTTGATCTATATGAGATGGGAGTTCCATGCACTCTTGGCTTTGTATAATACTGTACGTTTTCTTGAATTTATTCTGGACCTGGGGACTGTGAAAAGACCACCGGTGGCATGTCTGCTGGAGTAAGTGTGTGTGTCAGTGCTGTGTGTAAGCTGACTAGGCAAACTATTTGGAATTTCCAACACATTCATTTTTCTTATAAAAACACTAAGTGATGCAGTCAGTCTCTCCTCAACTCTGAGCCAAGAGAGACTGGCATGCATCATATTTCTATTAGCCCTCTGATTACAATGAAGAGCAAGACGTGCCACTCTGTTCTGGGCCAGCTGCAGCATAACTAGATCTTTCCTTGCAGCACTCGACCACGACTGGACAACAATCAAGATAAGATAAAACTAGAGCCTGCAGGACTTGCATTTTGGAGTGTGGTGTCAAAAAAAGCAGAGCATCTCTTTATTACGGACAGACCTCTCCCCATCTGAACAACTATTGAATCTAGATGTTTTGACCATGACAGTTTACAATCTAAGGTAACACCAAGTAATTTTGTCTCTTCAACTTATTCAACAGCCAGATTCAGCTGAGGTCTAGAACTTAGGGAATGATTTGTAACAAATACGATGCTCTTAGTTTTAGAGATGTTCAGGACCAGTTTATTACTGGCTACCCATTCCAAAACTGACTGCCACTCTTTAAGGCTTTCCGTGACTTTATTAACTGTGGTTGCTGACATGTATATGGTTGAATCATCAGCATACATGGACACAAATGCTTTGTTTAGTGCCAGTACAGGTCATTAGTAAAAATAGAAAAGAGTAGAGGGCCTAGAGAGCTGCCCTTCGGTACACCACACTTGACATGTTTGACATTAGAGAAGCTTCCATCAAAGAAAGCCCTCTCAGTTCTATTATATAGATTGCCATATCGTGGATTCATAGTTGAGGTTGAAAAGCCATACGTTTTCTCAACAACAGGTTATGGTCAATAATATTAAAGGCTGCGCTGAAAACAGTATAACTCCCACAATCTTCTTTCAGTCATTTGTGTCAGTGCAGTACACGTTGAGTGCCCTTCTCTATGTAAGCATGCTGAAAGTATGTTAATTTGTTTACAGAGAAATAGCATTGTATTTGGTCAAACATGTTTTTTCCCAAAAGTTTCCTAAGAGCTGGCAGCAAGGGGGTCAAAGGTTATAGGGAAGGGGTGTCAAACTTGAGGGAAGGTGTGTGTATGTGTGAGGATCCTTGTGCACATTCTTGCTTGTTAATGTGCCTTTTTGCCTGCTATGTTCGCCTGGCTTGTTTTACCAGCCAACTCAGAACAAGGGAGGAAGGAGAGGAAGTTTTTGCTAATAACAACATTCATTCTCAGAAAAAAATGTTTTACCCTTAAGTTCCAGCAGGCTGCTCTCTCTGATGATGGTATGCTGAGTGAGCAGGATGTTTGTCCACTGAAATAACAGCTATACAGATCAGAGGGGCCCACAGTTGCTTGAAACATGGTGCTTGTTTACTGTATTATGTACAGTATCTGAATTGGCACCCTATTCCCTCATTCACTACTTTTGACCAGGGCCCATGTAGTGCACTATGGGGAATAGGGTGCCATTTTGGACGTAGACTATATCTCTCACACTCGATGTTAACTTCTCAGGGCTGCGTGGGACGCTATGCTGTGAGGAATTCTAGGTCAGGTGAACAAAAGGACTTGAGTTCCTGTATGTTGTTACAATTACACCATGAGTCGTTAACTTCTCAGGGCTACGTGGGACGCTACCGTCCCACCCACGGTTCACACTATTCAACAGCCAGTGAAAAATCACAGCGCCAAATTCAAAACGTCATAATTCAAAGTTCTCAAACATACAACTATTTTACACCATTTTAAAGATAAACCTCTCCTTAATCCAACCGCATTGTCCGATTTCAAAAAGGCTTTATGGCGAAAGCATAAAGTTAGATTATGTTAGGACAGTGCCAACACAAGAAAAACCACACAGCCATTTTCCAAGCAGGAGAGGGGTCACAAAAAACATAAATACAGTTAAAATTAAGCACTAACCTTTGACGATCTTCATCAGATGACACTCCTAGGACTCAATGTTACACAATACATGTATGTTTTGTTCGATAAAGTTCATATTTATATCCAAAAATCCTATTTTACATTGGCGTGTGATGTTCAGAAAATATTTTTCCTCCAAAACTGACGGTGAATCAGCACAACAATTTACAAAAATACTCATCATAAACGTTGATAAAATATTAAACTGTTATTCAAAGAATTATAGATAAACATCTCCTGAATGCAACCGCTGTGACAGATTTCAAAAAAGCTTCACGGGGAAAGCACACTTTGCAATAATCTGAGTACTTCGCTCAGAAAAATACATCACTCAATACAGATACCTGCCATTTTGGAGTCATCTAAAGTCATAAATAGCATTATAAATATTCACTTACCTTTGATCTTCATCAGAAGGCACTTCCAGGAATCCCAGGTCCACAATATATGTTGTTTTGTTCAATAAAGTCCATAATTTATGTCCAAATACCTCCTTGTTCTTAGCGCGTTCAGTAAGCTACTCCAAATGTAGGAAGCGCAGACAGAAGTTCACGACAAAGTCAAAGAAAGTTCTATTGACGTTCGTTGAAACATGGCAAACGTTGTATAGCATCAATCTTTAGGGCCTTTTTAACATAAAACTTCAATAATATTCCAACCGGACGATTCCAATGTCTTGAAAAACGTTATGGAACACAGCTACCTCATCACGTGAACGTGCGCCACAACTCATGTCATTTTCTGAGTCACCAACTTCCCGGCCTTCTTGTTCTCTCTGTGTTCACCGCAAAAGCCTGAAACTAGGTTCTAAAGACTGTTGACATCTAGTGGAAGCCTTAGGAAGTGCAAAATGAACCCTAAATTACTGTGTGTTAGATAGGCAATGACTTGAAAAGACTACAAGCATCAGATTTCCCACTTCCTGGATGGATTTTTCTCAGGTTTTTGCCTGCCATATGAGTTCTGTTATACTCACATCATTCAAACAGTTTTATAAACTTCAGTGTTTTCTATCCAAATCTACTAATAATATGCAAATATTTGACTCTGGGCCCGAGTATTAGGCAGTTTACTCTGGGCACGTTTTTCATCCGAAATCGAAAATACTGCCCCCTATACCTTGACAGGCTAACCACACTTGACGTTGAACATCATCCCTTGATGTCCACTTCATAAAAGATGCAGAAGGCTGTGTTGCTGTCTCTGCTTTCTAATATGCTTACAGTGCAATCTGACACCCAATACATTTTAGTCATTTAGCAGACTCTCTTATCCAGAGCGACTTACAGGAGGAACTAGGGTTAAGTCCATTTTTTTACCTAGTCAGCTCAGGGATTCGAACCAGCAAGCTTTCGGTTACTGGCCCAACGTTCTTGACTGCTAGGCTACTTGCTGCCCTATAAATGTATTTTACAATATTACTGTCTGTCAGATAGATAGGATTCTCACAAGAAGAAGATTAGGTCTGTGTCCCAAATGGCACCCTATTACCTATGTAGTGAACTACTTAGTGAACTAGTGCACTATGTAGGTATAGGGAAAAGGGTGCCTACAAGATTCTGTCGCAGTAGCTTACTCACTACTACACTAAATTACTGGTCATATCTTTATGACCGCTGATATGTTGCTTTCTAGATAAACCATCCATATTAGCTTAGTTGTAATATGGATTATTCGTTGAGGTGTTATTGCTAGTGGCCTGGCCAGGAACAACTTCCAGGTCCTAGTTACAGCTACTATAACTAGGGCCCAGAGTTTTTCCTGCTCAGGATGGAATAACTCCTTGCCCTATAGTTGTGGGTTCTGTTAGTTTGACCGGGTTTACAGTATTCTGCATTGGTGCCATTGTATCCTGGTGTACATAGAGGGTGTGGAAACATGAGGGCTGTCTTGACATGGATTTCCCTCTGCTCTGCTGTGCTTATGGGTTAATCATTGTCTTCTTTCCTTGTGCTGAGTAGGCTACAGTTAACCCCTAATACTCCCCCACTACTCACATAAGGTATGGCACCATGTATCTCTATGATGGATTGCCCTCATGGCTTTTGCTGGGCTGGGGCAATGTGAACTAACTCTTTAAAATAACTGTGTGTGACAGGACACGGCAGGCCAGGAGCGTTACAGGACCATCACCACAGCCTACTACAGAGGAGCCATGGGCTTCCTGCTCATGTATGATATCACCAACCAGGACTCCTTCTACGCTGTGCAGGACTGGTGGGTCATATACCCTTCTGGTATCAATAAAGTTTATTCAGTTTGACACAGACATTCACACTAACTCTCACTGTGTGTGTGTGTGTGTGTGCACAGGACTGGTGGGTACAGTACTCCCATGGGGCTCTGCTTTCTCCCTTATCTGTTGTTAGAAAATCATGTTAAGTCATGAAACAGCAGGAATGCAAGGGTTTTCCAACACTATTTACCTCTGAGGTTATATACAGTAACAGATACATACTATTGTTATGAAAGTCGTACATTGATTGTCGTTGTCCGTTGTCCAGGGCGACCCAGATCAAAACGTACTCGTGGGACAACGCCCAGGTGATCCTGGTGGGGAACAAGGCTGACCTGGAGGACGACAGGCTGGTACCAGCGGAGGATGGTCAGAGACTGGCTGACGAACTGGGTAGGAGAGAATACACACACTGTCTGCCTCTCACACTCTCTCTTTCTGAGGATGGTCAGAGTCTGGCTGATGAACTGGGTAGGAGAGATGCACACACACACACACACGCATATATATATATATATACTCGTCTGTCTCCTGTCTCTCGCAACCTTAAAAGACAGACTAACATTGGTATATATACAGTACACACCCAGAAAATAAACAAATACTGTATCTGAAAAGTTCAACATATACACTCACAGAGAACACAATAAGACAGTCTTTTGCTAGGCTTGTTGCTTCTAGTAATCCTTTGTTTCCCTGTTCTCCTCCCTCTCTTTCTTCAGGGTTCCAGTTCTTCGAGGCCAGTGCCAAAGACAACATCAACGTGAAGCAGGTGTTTGAGCGTCTCGTCGACGTCATCTGCGAGAAGATGAGCGAGAGCGTGAATGGGGAGCCCAGCCCATTGGCCAATCACAAGGGCCCCAGCCTACAGGACTCGCCCCCAGACAAGGGTGGCTGCTCCTGCTGATAACGCCTTAAACATACATACGGTATACATGCTCGTGTGCACACACACACACACTGAAAAAATGTAATACACAACCACTCCCACACACGCTCATTGACTTGCCAGAAATCTAGCGTTGTGAATGTACTTTTTGGTTTTGTATAACATTGTTGCTACTATCCCTATTACCGACCTGTTCCCCAGTCTCTTGCACTCACTTTGCTTCTAAAAACAAATTTCACATCAGTCCTTTTGTTTAGAATGAGTTGATGGAATGTATTTAGCTATAGGATAAGCTTCCCAGAGTAGGGTGAAGTTGCCCCTAGACGCTGATCTTGGGTCAGTTTTACATTCCCCCCACTAATGGTTAGGATTGGGGAGGGTAAGCTGATCCTAGATCTGTACATAGGGGAGACTTCATCTGGGAACCTTCCCACAACCCAAGCCGAGCCTGAGAACCGATGTTCAGTGCTGCAGTTCAGATTCTGTTTGATTGTCTTGCTCATACTGCCCCCATGTGGATGTTGAATGTTACTGCAGCAATAATGGAAGCACCCTCTAATAGTGTCAATAGCTCAGGTGGGTCTGCTTAACGTCAACGACAATGTAGGGCCCTGAGTTTCTCCTGGCTGCGTGGTGGAAAAACTCAAGGCCCTATACTAAGGGAGCGTCTAGAGGGCTGGCTTATGAGACTATTGCTTAGGAATGTTCATCTGTAGCCTATACACTGTAAAACCAAAATGTCAGGTCAACTATGACTGACCAACCAACTTGCCAAAGTTTCTCGATTCAACTAGATGTTGGGGGTCAATTTTATTTCAATACAGTCAATTCAGGAACTGAACTGAAATTCCAATTCCATTTTTATTCTTATGGAGTAGCGTTGAGGAGAATTTAGAATTTCAGTTTACTCCCTGCATTGGCTGAATTGAAAAGGAATTGACCGCCAACCATGCTGGACCTTCCTGCCCTGCACTGTCCCACTAACTACTGGAACTGAATGAGCTATTAGATTCTACATCTGACATTAAATGGAAAAGCTCCTTACTATATTTGTGTATGGTCTGGTTGTGTTTTATAGGTTCATGTTTTAGTGCTCAGGTCAAATGTAAAAGTCATAGCATGATTTAGTTTGATTAATTTCAGTTAATGACTGTCTGCTCAATCCCCTCAAATGAACGAAATAAAAAATTTAATGAAGTCAGGTGTATCTCCTTTCATCCCAAAATATCTTAATTTGCCTACGTTCAATTACAGTAACTGCTTAGTAACATGTAGTGACTTCCTCATTCAATGGTTCAGTCGTAGAAACGGCTTCTAATGACTGTATACTGTAAGGTGAGTGCTATGAACTCCCATGTCAGTCAACATGTATGAATACATTTCCTTGGGAATTTCTTGGTGTTGGAGTACAGTTTCCTTGTTGCCATTGTTTGTGGTCATTTGACATAGAACTAGTAGGTCTACCTTAGACATCATCTAAATGTTTCTTATCTCCCGATGTTCCATTCATAAAAGGGATAAGAGTAGAGGGACAGGTTTGGCTGTGTCCCAAATGGCACCCTATTCCCTATAGGTCCTGGTCAAAAGTAGTGCACCACATAGGGAATAGGGAGCCATTTGGGTTGTTGGCAAAAGAAAATGACAGCAGTGCTTATTGGACTTAGCGACAGGTCAGAACACTTGGCTGAGTGACGTCAACGTGTGCAGGTTATGACAAAAGGTTTTCCTGGTCTAGAAATAAATGATGAGCCACGCAGTAAACATTGAGGGAGTGCTATACCATACCTTTGAATGGAAGGGAGGTTGAAATACTTTGTCTTCTTGAGGTTCAATAGATCCCGAAGAGGAACGTGACATAAGTTCAGCATACAGTGCATTCGGAAAGTGTTCAGACCCCTTGACTTTTTCCACATTTTGTTACATTGGACTTATTATAAAATGTATAAAATAGTTTTTTTTCCCTTCATCAATCTACACGCTACCCCATAATGACAAAGCAAAAATAGGTTTAGACATTTTTACAAATGTATTAAAAGGAACTGAAAATAATATTTACATAACTACTCAGACCTTTTACTCAGTACTTTGTTGAAGCACCTTTGGCAGCGATTACAGCCTCGAGTCTTCTTGGGTATGACGCTACAAGCTTTTCACAGCTGTATTTGGGGAGGTTCTCCCGTTCTTCTCTGCAAATCCTCTCAAGCTCTGTCAGGTTGAATGGGGAGCGTCGCTGCACAGCTATTTTTATATTTATTAACCTTCATTTAACTAGGCAAGTCAGTTAAGAACATATTCTTATTTACAATGATGGCCTACCCCGGCCAAACCCGGACGGCGCTGGGCCAATTGTGCGCCACCCTATGGGACTCCCGATCACAGCTGGTTGTGATACAGACCGGGATCAAACCAGGGTCTGTAGTGACACCTCTAGCACTGAGATGCAGTGCCTTAGACCACTGTGCCACTCGGGAGGTCAATCCAGAGATTTTAGTTCGGGTTCAAGTCCGGGCTCTGGCTGACGTCTACGGACAATTCCTTCGACATCATGGTTTGGTGTTTGCTCTGACATGAACTGTCAGCTGTGGGACCTTATATAGGCAGGTGTGTGCCTTTCCAAATCATGTCCAATCAATTGAATTAACCACAGGTGGACTTCAATCAAGTTGTAAAAACATCTCAAGGATGATCAATGGAAACAGGATGCACCTGAGCTCAATTTTGAGTCTCATACCAAAGATGCTGAATACCTATGTAAATAAGGTATTTCTGTTTTTTTATTTGCAAGCAGTTCTAAAAACCTGTTTTCGCTTCGTCATTATGGGGTATTGTGTGTAGATTGAGGGAATTGTTTTATTGAATCCATTTTAGAATAAGGCTGTAACGTAACAACGTTTTGAAAAAGTAAATGGGTCTGAATAATTTCGGAATGCACTGTGTTTTCACCCTCTACAGTGTGTGTGTTTTCACCTCCGTCATAAAGTTCCCTCTAGTAGGACTTTAGCCTCCAGGAAGTTGTCCTACACTAGAAACCAATCAGTGGTGCGTTGGAACTTAATCCCTCCCCTCTTGTGTGTGTTTGTGAGACCTGAAGGGGTGGGTGAGGATAAAGGGCCAGATAGAAACTTGTTGGAGACGAACACTCCTCTCAGACCTCAACAGTCATCAGCACAGGTAAGAGACTCAATTCTCCTACTCCATTTAAAATAATCCACTATACACAAACTTCAATGATATAATCATACTTGTCTGATGTGCTACATAAAAACTCTATGAAAGCCAGTACTTTCTTCAGTAAATAAACTAATACTCAATGTAATACATTTTGTGACACAGGTCACATTTGCGTCAGATTTGCATCCAATTTGCAAGAGAAAGTCAGACCGTATACATCCAGGGAAATTGTTCTATTTAACTGATACATTGTATAATTTGTATTTATTTTTCGTCTGTAAGAAGGGAGATGATTTTTGGGATTAATAAATGACTTATTAACATGAATCGGGTTGCTGCTGTTTGAACCTCCCTGTATCTAAGAGGAGAACTTTGCCCAATGGATGAAAGACTGGTTCACATTAAAGTTCTAACAGTCATGAGATCAAATGGCATCTTATTAATGACTTGTTAATATGGTGCTGCTGCATTCTCATACACTAGTCATGTACCTAGAGGGAAACTGAGACTCCTGGGATGGTGTTGTTGATAATTCACATTTTGGGCCAGTTTCACGGACACATGCTTTTTAGTCCAGGACTAGATGTAATCCTTGTCCGGGAAACTTACCCTTACCTTTGTTTTAAGAACATGTAGTCCGGTAACATTCTGCCTCTCAATCTTGTTATTTCATGATCACAGGGACGTTTATGGCCCTGTGGGTACCAGGTGAAAGTTGTCAAAGTACACGAAAGACAGTGACGCAATAAGGAACAACCTGGTCATTCTGGCAATTTAAAACTAGGCTTGGTCTCATCCAGTGACACTTCTCCAGTTCACAGGAAGCCAGCAAGCTACTAGAGAAGAGAGTAGAAACAAATACAGGATTGACATCACAATTCAAAACGATATGTGTCTTGTGGAGTCTTTGCTATGATAATAAAGTATAATAGGCTACACTAGACAACTTTGGCCAAAACAACTAGGCTTGGACTCGTCCAGTGACACTTTTCCAATTCCCACGAAAGCCAACAAGCTACTGAAGAAACGGACCATAAAGATATTATGGGTCTTGATAGCTAATTCTCTATCTCATGGAGGTGTTTTCTATGCTACTGAAGGTCAGTGACTGCCAGGAAGATTCTGATAAGACTCCTTGACTGTTCCAGTAATATCAATGCTTGTAAAATACCTCTAGTAATAAAACATCAAGTCTGAGTCTGTCCCAAATGACCCCTTATTCCATATCTTGTGCACTACTTTTGCCCAGGACCCATTAATTAACCGTTATCTGCCAAGTAGCTCCGACTTCAAGTAAAGAGATGGACTGGTGCTGTCTTCAAGGTGTGGAATCTGTATTACCAGTCTAAGGGTTTTTGAGGGGTGTTGAACTGACAATTTAAATAAGGAAGCTAGAGTTATTGAGTTATTGTGATTGGTAAGTCTTTGGCTGGCAAACAACACAGCTTTACAAAATGGAAATGTTGGTTCAGTGGTTGTCTTTTCTGATTGTTCATTTCAACTCCAAACCCAGTTTATTTCTACATGAAAACAAATACAATGCTATATTTAGAGAGCTTTGCTTTGGCCCCATAACCGTCACCGTCTCCCTGGTTAATGTGTAACTAATATGGATGCTGGCATGGAGGCCCTATGTTATTGTAACGACTCAGACAAGCCTGGTATAAAAACCTGTGATCTTGTAACCAGACAGGTTGGATGTCTAGTTACAAATCTACAGTTTTATGTATACACACACACACTGGCCTGAAACCGTAACTGACTAAATATTCTGTATGTCCAAGTCGATCTCCTAAACTCACTATTGAAGTTTTGTTTTTCAGGAGAAGGAAACAACAGACGGCAAAGATGTGTTGCTCCGGGTTTCTCAAGATTATGATGTTCATCTTCAATGGAGCCATCTTTGTAAGTTTAAAATTTTATTCAGCTAACATTCAATTATCCCCCATCTCCTATATTCCATCAGAATACTAACACCAAAACAGTCTATAGAACGCTTCTGTTTTTAGCATAATATGCTGTTAAATTCACTAAGGTTTTATAGTACTGAAAGGAGTTTGATGGCTTTGAATTAAGTTATCACTTCCCCTGTCCTCTTTAGCACTCTGGACATGTAGATGTCCACATAACTGCCATTTTGAACCCAAACCTCCTGACCTGTTAGGGTCAATGACCCCTTAGATATTTTCAAGGTCATTGAGAGAGCGAACAGGATAAGAAAGTGCACTTCCGAACAAGAATGTGTCACATCCAAGTTCCACAGGGACCATAAATGACAGTCATATCTTTGTGAGGATAGATTTGTGTATTGAGGAAAACTTTACCTAAACTCAGCAAAAAAAGAAATGTCCTCACTGTCAACTGTGTTTATTTTCAGCAAACTTAACATGTGTAAATATTTGTATGAACATATCAAGATTTAACAACTGAGACATAAACTGAACAAGTTCCACATACATGTGACTAACAGAAATGGAATAATGTGTCCCTGAACAAACGGGGGGGTCAAAATCAAAAGTAACAGTCAGTATCTGGTGTGGCCACCAGCTGCATTAAGTACTGCAGTGCATCTCTTCCTCATGGACTGCACCAGATTTGCCAGTTCTTGCTGTGTGAGATGTTACCCCACTCTTCCACCAAGGCACCTGCAAGTTCCCGGACATTTCTGTGGGGAATGTCCCTAGCCCTCACCCTCTGATCCAACATGTCCCAGACGTGCTCAATGGGATTGCGATCTGGCCTCTTCGCTGGCCAAGGCAGAACACGGACATTCCTGTCTTGCAGGACATCACGCACAGAACGAGCAGTATGGCTGGTGGCATTGTCATGCTGGAGCTTCATGTCAGGATGAGCCTGCAGGAAGAGTACCACATGAGGGAGGAGGATGTCTTCCCTGTAACACACAGCGTTGAAATTGCCTGAAGTGACAACAAGCTTAGTCTGATGATGCTGTGACACACCGCCCCAGACCATGACAGACCCTCCACCTCCAAATTGATCCCGCTCCAGAGTACAGGCCTCGGTGTAACGCTCATTCCTTCAATGATAAACGTGAATCCGACCATCACCCCTGGTGAGACAAAATCGTGACTCGTCAGTGAAGAGCACATTTTTCAAGTCCTGTGTAGTCCAGCGACAGTGGGTTTCTGCCCATAGGCGAGGTTGTTGGCGGTGATGTCTGGTGAGGACCTGCCTTACAACAGGCCTACAAGCCCCCAGTCCAGCCTCTCTCAGCCTATTGCGGATAGTCTGAGCATTGATGGAGGGATTGTGCGTTCCTGGTGTAACTCGGGCAGTTGTTGTTGCCATCCTGTACCTGTCCCGCAGGTGTGATGTTCGGATGTACCGATCCTGTGCAGGTGTTGTTACACGTGGTCTGCCACTGCGAGGACAATCAGCTGTCCATCCTGTCTCCCTGTAGCGCTGTCTTAGGCGTCTCACAGTACGGACATTGCAATTTATTGCCCTGGCCACATCTGCAGTCCTCATGCCTCCTTGAAGCACGCCTAAGGCACGTTCACACAGATGAGCAGGGACCCTGGGCATCTTTCTTTTGGTGTTTTTCAGAGTCAGTAGAAAGGCCTCTTTAGTGTCCTAAACCCTTTACGATGAAGATCTGTGAAGTTATTTGGATTTTTATGAATTATCTTTGAAAGGCAGGGTCCTGAAAAAGGGACATTTCTTTTTTTTGCTGAGTTTATATACTCAGAATTAATATTGTAGGTCATTTTTAGTCACAGTAAGAAGATGAATAACCTGCCTTGTCATACTCGCTAATACTCGGGATTTCTTTCAAAAATTGTACAGGTAATGGTTGGCAGAGATGACCGTATTTTGTATGATGTTGACAACATTTGCTCCACTTATATTCACCTTTTCTCCATGACGCATTCTAATGATATGGTTTAGAGTTTTCAAAGAGTATTCAAAGTATACTCCCTGTACTCTTCATCAACATTATCCCAAACACTAAAACTATCCCCTCCCCCTATTTCTCCTCTTTCTCTCTCCCACCTCCCTGTTGTGTGTGTGTGTGTGTGTGTGTGTGTGTATCAGTTGGCGGGTGTGGCCATCCTGGCGGTGGGGGTGTGGGTGAAGGTGGACAGTGGCTCTCTACTGGGAGTGTTAGACAACATTAAGGACGCCCCAGCAGAACTGGGCCAGCTGGCTAACGTGGCCTACCTGCTCATTGGGGTCGGAGGGGTCCTGCTGATCATGGGCTTCCTAGGGTGCTGTGGAGCCATGAAGGAGTCCAGGTGTATGCTGATGCTGGTGTGTCATCTTTGACCATTGAACATAAATATTCATAAATCGATTTAATACAAATACCAACTTGACTTTTACTCTGTTTATTTTTTAATTTACATACTGGTATGGAAAGATTAATTCATTATTTGTTACTTTTTTTAAATGTATTTACATTTTTTGGTGCAAAATGACTTTCTTTGTCGATATACGCCATGATATATTTATAGAATTTTGACCTTTGATCTAATGTGATAGTTTTGACCCATTACCTTTTGCTTTGTTATGAAGCCCTCACTGTATGCTTGTCTGTCGCCATTTTGTTTCGTTCCAGTTCTTTAACATCATCCTGACCTGCCATCTTATTGGTCATAATTTTGACCCCTTGTTTTTTGTTTTTTTTTCCCATCAAACCCTTAACCACTGTATGCTTGTCTGTTCCTTTCCAGTTCTTTATCATCATCCTGATCATATTCATTGCAGAGGTGGCTGGGTGCGTGGTGGTCCTCGTCTTCCAACCACTGGTAGGTGGTTAACACTGTATGGGCCCTGGTCAAAAGCAGTGCACTAATTAGTAACTATGGGAACGTTTCAAACTTTATTTGGCTGTGCTGGTGGTGGTTTTGTTCATTTTGGCAGATGAAAACAGTTTTTATACAGTAGTAAATCAAATTGCCTAATGTTGGGACAGTAAAGCTTTTCTGAATTTGTGGAAATGGGTTGTGTTCTGTTTTGTATGTTTTAGGCTAAGGAAGTTCTTGAGGACCTTAGTGAGAAGGTTGTTGCCAGGATTAAAAAAGACTATGGGAAGGATGAGAGCCTGACTTCACTATGGAATGGCACCATGGAACAGGTATACTTCATTCATTCATACTACTATATTAAGTAGTGAATTTACTGCCACTCTGCCAGTGGATGTTATTAGCGCACTTTTGTGTACTCAATAAATGCATATGTTGTTCTTATGCAGATTATTTACAGGTTTCAGAGAAAGTAGTGGTGCTTGGCTAAGCTAGTTGCTTACTGTGTTCTGTAGATGCTACCATGTCATAATGATTTGTGTCTCTGTGCTTCCCTCCTAGTTCAAGTGCTGTGGATACCGCAATTACACAGACTTCCATGGATCCCCCTTTCAAGGGAACCGTACTAACCCTGTGTACCCACCAACATGTTGTAGTACAACTGAAACCTGTGCAGCGATTGCTGCTGAAACCTCGGTACAGATATCTAATAGTACCATACAGGGTCATCCGATGTGCTGTTTAGACCAGGAGGGTTTCCTTACACTTGGTTGGGTCACATAGTCATGAAAAACTCCTGCCCCTGGCTAGGTTTTACATTTAATAGGCTGTGTTTGTGTGTTTATAATCACTGAATCCCCATACAACTATCTAATTCTAATACTGGAGTACTGTTTCCTCCCCAGAATGTCACTGGCTGCTTTACCATGTTGCTGAAACTGATCGAGGACAACGCTGTCATCATTGGAGCTGTTGGACTGGGCATCGCTGCTCTTGAGGTACAGTACACGTGTTAAAATACTACCTGCATCCCAAATAGCATCCTATTCCCTACATAGTGCACAACATTTGACCAGAGCCCTATGGGCCCTCTTCAGGAGTAGTGCATTATAAAGGGATTAGGGTGCCATTTGGAACGTAACCATTATATTGCGTTTACACTTGTGACCTGTCATCGTTTCAGATTGCTGCCATGGTGGTGTCAATGGTTCTCTACCATCAGATTGGTAACAAGTAGCACTGAGGACCCCGACATCCAGGACCATCCATGACCACGTCTGTTTAATCATCATCGCCTCACCTTGAGACCTTCAGTCGACATGTTTCATTTCAAACACCAAAGATTATTAAAATATTTCAATTATGAAAGAAAAACAAGAGAGGAAGGAGCCTTGTTCAAAACCCTGTTGTGAATTGATCACCTCCATGGTATATCAACAATATCTGTGGACATATACTGTATAGGGCCTACTGTATGCATTTAGTACTTATTTATGTGTAAATTAGATTCCTTTATCTCTGTATCCTTATTTGTTTCTTGCTCAAGCTGAAGACTTTACATTAATTTATGATGTTTTGTGTTGAGCAGGTGATTGCTTTACACTTGCTCTAACTGGCAAGACTTTTTTTGTTGTTGTTATTTAACTGTCTTGAATGGATATACAGTGTCTCATTTTGTACATATACAGTGCCTTGTGAAAGTATTCGGCCCCCTTGAACTTTTCGACCTTTTGCCACATTTCAGGCTTCAAACATAAAGATATAAAACTGTAACTTTTTGTGAAGAATCAACAACAAGTGGGACACAATCATGAAGTGGAACGACATTTATTGGATATTTCAAACGTTTTTAACAAATAAAAAACGGAAAAATTGGGCGTGCAAAATTATTCAGCCCCCTTAAGTTAATACTTTGTAGCGCCACCTTTTGCTGCGATTACAGCTGTAAGTCGCTTGGGGTATGTCTCTATCAGTTTTGCTCATCGAGAGACTGAAATGTTTGCCCATTCCTCCTTGCAAAACAGCTCGAGCTCAGTGAGGTTGGATGGAGAGCGTTTGTGAACAGCAGTTTTCAGTTCTTTCCACAGATTCTCGATTGGATTCAGGTCTGGACTTGGCCATTCTAACACCTGGATATGTTTATTTGTGAACCATTCCATTGTAGATTTTGCTTTATGTTTTGGATCATTGTCTTGTTGGAAGACAAATCTCCGTCCCAGTCTCAGGTCTTTTGCAGACTCCATCAGGTTTTCTTCCAGAATGGTCCTGTATTTGGCTCCATCCATCTTCCCATCAATTTTAACCATCTTCCCTGCCCCTGCTGAAGAAAAGCAGGCCCAAACCATGATGCTGCCACCACCATGTTTGACAGTGGGGATGGTGTGTTCAGGGTGATGAGTTGGGTTGCTTTTACGCCAAACATAACGTTTTGCATTGTTGCCAAAAAGTTCAATTTTGGTTTCATCTGACCAGAGCACCTTCTTCCACATGTTTGGTGTGTCTCCCAGGTGGCTAGTGGCAAACTTTAAACAACACTTTTTATGGATATCTTTAAGAAATGTCTTTCTTCTTGCCACTCTTCCATAAAGGCCAGATTTGTGCAGTATACGACTGATTGTTGTCCTATGGACAGAGTCTCCCACCTCAGCTGTAGATCTCTGCAGTTCATCCAGAGTGATCATGGGCCTCTTGGCTGCATCTCTGATCAGTCTTCTCCTTGTATGAGCTGAAAGTTTAGAGGGACGGCCGGGTCTTCGTAGATTTGCAGTGGTCTGATACTCCTTCCATTTCAATATTATCGCTTGCACAGTGCTCCTTGGGATGTTTAAAGCTTGGGAAATATTTTTGTATCCAAATCCGGCTTTAAACTTCTCCACAACAGTATCTCGGACCTGCCTGGTGTGTTCCTTGTTCTTCGTGATGCTCTCTGCGCTTTAAACGGACCTCTGAGACTATCACAGAGCAGGTGCATTTATACGGAGACTTGATTACACACAGGTGGATTCTATTTATCATCATTAGTCATTTAGGTCAACATTGGATCATTCAGAGATCCTCACTGAACTTCTGGAGAGAGTTTGCTGCACTGAAAGTAAAGGGGCTGAATAATTTTGCACGGCCAATTTTTCCGTTTTTTATTTGTTAAAAAAGTTTGAAATATCCAATAAATTTCGTTCCACTTCATAATTGTGTCCCACTTGTTGTTGATTCTTCACAAAAAATTACAGTTTTATATCTTCATGTTTGAAGCCTGAAATGTGGCAAAAGGTCAAAGTTCAAGGGGGCCGAATACTTTCGCAAGGCACTGTACATATTGAAGTTTAGAAATTACCACATTCAGTCTGACTTGTTTATTTCTTGTTTGATTCTTTATGAGGAAATTAAACATGTTCTTATTTGCAATAGTTTCTCAATCATATTCACCTAAAGTTGGCATCTACTGGGCTACTTTTTAGATCAGACTTGCAGATTCAGTGCCTCATTTTAAATCCCTGCTGAAGACAAGAGTTTTATGAAGATGCTTTTAATGTATGATTTTAATGAGCTATTCTTTTCATTCTCCTTCCTCCTGTCTTTGTTAGTATTTTTATTTTATGATATGAAGCACTTTTACCTGTATTGACAGCCTGGTCTCAGACTAGATGTAACATAGTAAATGTAAATCTGTGAAACGCAAATTAGTATGATATGTTACTTTTGGTATGATTACATAACAGATGGTTAATTAAATGAAAGCAGGGTGGTTGACTGGGTGGGCGTATAAGGCGAACGTCTAGCAACCCAAAGGTTGAGAGTTTGAACCTCATCACGGACAACTTTAGAAACTACTTACTACTTTTTTGCTACTTTGCAACTACTTAACATGATAGCTAACCCTTCCCCTAACCCTTTTAGCTAACCATAACCATTTTAGCGAACCATTTCCCTAACCTTAACCCTAACCCCTAGCTAACATTAGCCAGCTAGCTAACATTAGCCACCTAGCTATATTTTGTATATTTTGCCTTTTGAAAGTATTCAGACCCTTTGACTTTTTCCACATTTTGTTACATTACTGGCTTATTCTAAAATGTATTAAATTGCTTTACCCCCTCAATCTACACACAGTACCCCATAATGACAAAGCAAAAATATTTATAAAAAAATAAAAACTGATATTCCATTTACATAAGTATTCAGACCCTTTACTCAGTACTTTGTTGAAGCACCTTTGGCAGTGATTACAGCATCGAGTCTTCTTGGGTATGACGCTACAAGCTTGGCACGTCTGTATTTGGGGAGTTTCTCCCATTCTTCTCTGCAGATCCTCTCAAGCTCTGTCAGGTTGGATGGGGAGCATTGCTGCACAGCTATTTTCAGGTCTCCAGAGACTTTCCATCAGGTTCAAGTCCGGGCTCTGGCTGGGCCACTCAAGGACATTCAGAGACTTGTCCCGAAGCCACTCCTATGTTGTCTTGGCTGTGTGCTTAGGGTTGTTGTCCTGTTGGAAGGTGAACCTTTGCCCCAGTCTTGAGGTCCCGAGTGCTCTGGAGCAGGTTTTTATCCAGGATCTCTCTGTACTTTGCTCTGTTCATCTTTCCCTCGATCCTGACTAGTCTGCCAGTCCCTGCCACTGAAAAAGATCCCCACAGCATGATGCTGTCACCACCATGCTTCACTGTAGGGATTGTGCCAAGTTTCCTCCAGATGTGAAGCTTGGCATTCAGGCCAAAGAGTTCAATCTTGGCTTCATTAGACCAGAGAATCTTGTTTCTCATGGTCTGAGAGTCCTTTTGGTGCTTTTGTGCAAACTCCAAGCGGGCTGTCATGTGCCTTTTCATGAGGAGTGGCTTCTGCCTGGCCACTCTACCATAAAGGCCTGATTGGTGGAGTGCTGCAGAGATGGTATTTAATGTATTTATTTATTTTGCTCCTTTGCACCCCAGTATTTCTACTTTGCACACTCATCTACTGTCAAATCTACCATTCCATTGTTTTAATTGCTATATTGTATTTACTTCACCACCATGGCCTATTTATTGCCTTTACCTCCCTTTATCTCACCTCATTTGCTCACATTGTATATAGACTTATTTTCTACTGTATTATTGACTGTATGTTTGTTTTACTCCATGTGTAACTCTGTGTTGTTATATGTGTCGAACTGCTTTGCTTTATCTTGGCCAGGTCGCAGTTGTAAATGAGAACTTGTTCTCAACTTGCCTACCTGGTTAAATAAAGGTGAAAAAAAAAAATGGTTGTCCGTCTGGAAGGTTCTCCCATTTCCACATCGGAACTCTGGAGCTCTGACAGAGTGACCATCAGGTTCTTGGTCACCTCCCTGTGGAAAAAAGTGAAGGGGTCTGAATACTTTCTGATGGCGCTGTAGAATGTCATAGATTTACATACAGAATAATATGACATGCTCTGAGGCCATGTTGCTATTGAAAAGCACAATATAAATAAAGTTATCTACATTGTATCCTCGAGCTACATCTATTGTTACAAAATGTTAATTGTGACACCTCTGATTATGACCCGGACCTGCGTTGCCCTTGGAAACGGGTGCGCATTGCCATGAAGGTTCGAGCTCGTGCCCCTGCCAAAAGAAGATACCAATAGCAAGTTAGCTTGTCAGCTGGGCTAGCTAACTACCGCTTGTAGCCTGCAAAAAGGTCATTAAGAATGCAAGTGCAACTGATTAATTTGTCAATTATTGAACAACTAATCAGGAATTTCTTAATTTATAGCTTTCTTCTTCTGGCCATTATTAAAGCAAGGGTGATACAGTAGCTAGCTAGCTAACGTTATATAACTTGCTAAAAATGCACATTTGCCAAAATGAATATGAAATATCCAGGCTGATAGTAGCTAGTTAACTTCAAGCTAACTTTGGATAACATTATTTTTGCATGTAATGAGTGTTTGTCATGTCAATGATAGATAGCAATTCAACAACGTTGAGTATTGAACATTACCAGATTATTGGTCTATGTGAAAAATGTTAACCTGTTTGTATGGTTTCACGTAGATTGAACCAAGCGGTTCATGACATTACAGCGCAGTCAGCCATGTCCAGACTACATCACCTGTATGGCCTGTTGAGGTACCTGATGATGCTACTCAGTGGCATCATATTTGTAAGTGCACCGTTTTTTGTGTGCTTTTTGGAGGGGTTTATCTGTAGATTATACCATAAGAGGCTATTAGGCTGGATTCAATCAAACCCGCACTGCAGAACGATTACATTCACTACAACATGTAGGTTGGAGTGAAAGTCTGGTAGAATCATCAGACCACAGGGAATCAGAGAATCTCCATGGTGCCACTTTTTAGGATGTCAATATAAATGAATGTATTTATGGTTGTTTGTAATTTTGTCTTCCCTTTGAACCATTATGTGTTATTGTTTTTACCATCGAGCACCACTTTGGAAACAAGCGTTTTAATTCATACTTTCAAGTGATATCCTCTGGGTCCACATTTGTACGTTTTGTTGTATATGTCTGTTACCCCATAAAATTAAATTCAAATAGCTTTTTAGTCCAAGACTATGCTTAATCTGTTCTAGGAAACTGTCCCTATGTGTTACAGATGGTATGCTCAGGATAGTCCAACGTTTTCAATTCCATATAGTTTAGTTGAGGCCCTGCATTCATTTCAGAATCTAGTTTGAACAACTCTTAGCCCACATCTACAGTAAATGTTGAGGAAAACACGATAATGATGCATCAATATGATCAATCTCATGTTAATTCACCCAATCAGTATGTCCAATGTCAATACACTCTATCAATACCCTCAATCTCATGGATGCACATCTCATTCTCTAACCCAATATGGTCGCCTGACCAGTTCCCCCACGGGACACTGTCTTCAATCAGAGGGTCCTACAATCTAGTCATTCTAACTCTATGGTCCTTCTCTTCCCCCATCCAGGTGAATCCATTCTAGTCATTCTAACTCTATGGTCCATCTCTTCCCCCATCCAGGTGAGTGGCATTGTGCTGTTTGGCCTAGGCGTGTGGATTAGGTACGGGGCGGCCACCTTTGTCCAGGTGATGGGCTCTTTCTCGGCACAGCTGGTGACCATCAGCTATGTGTGTATGTGCCTGGGGGCCATCCTGTCTCTGCTGGGGTTCATTGGCTGCTACGGGGCCTGGAGCGAGAACCGCTGCCTCATCATGCTGGTAAGAGACCGTGAATCCCAAACCACCCCCTCGCCCCTATCAATTCGCTCTGAGGGCCCTCTGTTGACGCGTGTTGTTGTCGGAACTCCGAGGGTGACTTCCAGAGGGTGGCAAGGGGGTCAATAAACTCTTTAACTTCTGGACACACTCGTGACTTGAATGAGGCAATTCATGTTCCACTTTTAAATAATAAAACAAACATGAAATTCAAATGAACAAATTCCCCCTGTCGTTTTACAAGATATAAACCTCATCAACAGTATAACCATTTGGGGCTCAGTCTAGAAGAGAGGTGGGTCACTTTTGTGGAGTGCAGTCTGAACTAGCACACCTGGACCACGTTCAGTTGCCAAATGTTGTCGAACGTTGCAGATAGTAATGCCATGAATATAGCCGACATGATTCCTTGTTCCACATGTTGGAGAGGCATGTTTGTTCTACGTAACATATTTCTATCTGAACATTCCAAGATGTTGTGTCCTTCTGAACGGATTTAAGTAGTCAGGGGCTTGATTATTAGTTGAATCAGATGTGCTAGGCAAGTTCCACAGAGAGATTTGATGGTTGCTCTATAGTCTTTGTGTATTCCATTTACAGAGATTGAACGGGATCTTAAGCATTTACAAATTCGGAACATATCGTACGAATTGGAATTGCTAACATAGCGTAAGAATTGCATGATTTTTTTAAAATATATATTTTTTAGGATGTAGCATATCATACGAAATGGATGACGTTGTACACAATTGTGCACACTTTTCAGGGCCCCGTTTTGGCTCGTGAGTGCTACTTTCAAAACTACTGGGTGAAATTATACAAAACATCTGTAGCGTCACTTTAATTTGTACACTAGAGGGAACTATATGTTGGGTCATAGGTCACAGGAGACCAGGAAGTGGGGATGCAGAGGTATAGAGAGTGTACAGTTATTACCCTGCTCACCTATGAACTATGATGTGGTTGATTCTAACCCTCTCCTTGATCTGACAGTATTTCTTCATCGTGTCTATGATGTTTGCAGCTGAGGTTACTGGGGTTATTTTCATTTTGGTGTACAAAGATCTGGTAAGCACAGACGATCCACTCTCACGCCCTCACTGACTCAACTGTAACTACGATAATGTACAAATCACAGATTATCCACTCACCCTCACTGTTTAAACTGTAAAGAAGATGCCATACAAAGCACATACGATCCACTCACACCCTCACTATCTAAACTGCAAAATAAATACTGTACAAAGCAAGCACAGACAATCCACATTGACCCTATCCTTACGGTCTAAACTACAACAAAGATACTGTATTTAGCACAGATGATCTACTCACTCTCACGGTCTAAACTGCAACAAAGAAACTGTACAAAGCACAGATGATTCACGCATAGCCTTACTGTCTGAACTGCTACAAAGATGCTGTAAAGTTTTCTTGGCGTGATTAACAGTCAAGCACTGGGGTAAATGATTGGGAGACTTCCTGTGTTTCAGGTGGTGGTTACGATTCGTGGAGCCAGTAAGGACTCTTTACGGATGTCTTATATGGGACCAACGGCTGCAGACCCCATATCAACAGCCTGGAACACGATCATGGTCCATGTGAGTGGGCTATGTGAACTCTGACTTTAAGGGGCAATCAGCAGTTGCTACATTCATTTTTGGACTTATAAATTCATTATATGTACCCATTGATTCTTGAAGTATATAACTTATAAAATGCCTGATGAGCTTAGTTCAGAACCCAAAATATACTGTAAGCTTGTTTTACTCAAATGTTTGTTAACAAAGTAAATGTAAACAAACACTATATAGCCTAAAAACATGGTTACAACGATGATGTTGATATCATGGATGGTCAGTCCTTGAATCCATATCTCAGTTTCTGAATTTGAGTGGTTATATTTCTCCAGCCTCATCCCTCAGCTTTTTACCCAAACGGGTGGGGGGGATGCTTTGTTATTGTTTTTACTGCTGATTGCTGCTTTAATACCAGTAGGATCTACCATACCCTGGGTACCAGTCTATCATTCCACTCCTTGCCTCTCCTTGTCATGACAAACTTTGGCATATGACGCGAACTACAAGGAGTAGAATGTTTGCACAAAACAGGTCTGGTTTTCAGACCAGAGCTACCATCCTTCACTGTACATGTGCAAAAGCTCCGGAAGAAACGAGAAACAAACGAAATTGTCAATGGGCACCAATAGAAGTCCAATGTCTCAACGCTGTGCCTTTCTCTACTGTGTGCAGTACAAGTGCTGTGGCTTTGACAACTCCACGGCTGACTTCACAAACTCCGTGTTCAGTGCTAACACTGGCCTGTTGTACCCCAAGACGTGCTGTGTTGACCTGACGAGCACCGCCTGCGACGGCCTCGACACCACCCAGGGCCTGATACACCCAAAGGTAGGGTACACTTTTCCACATGAATAAGCCGAGCCAAACCAAGCTGTTCCGAGCTGGCCTGGTTACACATCCACCATAGCTGGAACGACTTTGACCCTTTTTACACTATCGTGTTGACCCACATCAAACTGTGCTGGTTTGGATATTTTCTTACATTTGTCTTTTTCAGCATGGTTCCAGAAACTATGGTCGATGTAGCAGTGTTAAAAGCCATTACTCCGTTGCCTATTTCTAACTTGGGTAGTGGCCATGTCTTGTGAAGGAACAGATGGTAACGTCCTCTTTATCTATCTGTCGGTCACCAGAGCTGCATTACCAAACTGATCAATGTGATCCAGGACCACAGCGTCATCTTTGGCTCCACCGCTTCTGGCATCTGTGTCATGGAGGTAAGTGTCCTTTCAGAGTTGCCCAAACTTATATGGTGAGAGTTGCCCAAACTTACACTACCGTTCAAAGGTTTGGGGTCACTTAGAAATTACCTTGTTTTTGTCCATTAAAATAACATCATATTAATCAGAAATACAGTGTAGACATTGTTAATGTTGTAAATGACTATTGTAGCTGGAAACGGCTGATTTATTTGAATGGAATATCTACATAGGTGTACAGAAGCCTATTATCAGAAACCATCACTACTGTGTTCCAATGGCACGTTGTGTTAGCTAATCCAAGTTTTTCATTTTAAAGGCTAATTGATCATTAGAAAACCCTTTTGCAATTATGTTAGCACAGCTGAAAACTGTTGTTCTGATTAAAGAAGCAATAAAACTGGCCCTCTTTAGACTAGTTGAGTATCTGGAGCATCAGCATTTATGGGTTCGATTACAGGCTCAAAATGGCTAGAAACAAAGAACTTTCTTCAGAAACTCGTCAGTCTATTCTTGTTCAGAGAAATGAATGCTATTCCATGCGAGAAATTGCCAAGAAACTGAAGATCTCGTACAACGCTGTGTACTACTCCCTTCACAGAACAGCGCAAACTGTCTCTAACCAGAACAGAAAGAGGAGTGGGAGGCCCTGGTGCACAGCTGAGCAAGAGGACAATTACATTAGAGTGTCTGGTTTGAGAAACAGACGCCTCACAAGTCCGCCTAGAAGGCCAGCATCCCGGAGTCGCCTCTTCACTTTTGATGTTGAGACTGGTGTTTTGCGGGTACTATTTAATGAAGCTGCCAGTTGTGGACAGTTGTGGACTTGTGAGGCGTCTGTTTCTCAAACTAGACACTCTAATGTACATGTCCTCTTGCTCAGTTGTGCACCGGGGCCTCCCACTCCTCTTTGTATTCTGGTCAGAGCCAGTTTGCGCTGTTCTGTGAATGGAGTAGTACACAGAGTTGTATGAGATCTTCAGTTTCTTGGCAATTTCTCGCATGGAATAGCCTTAATTTCTCAGAACAAGAATAGACTGACGAGTTTCAGAAGAAAGTTCTTTGTTTCTGGCCATTTTGAGCCTGTAATCTAACCCACAAATGCTGATGCTCCAGATACTCAACTAGTCTAAAGAAGGCCAGATTTATTGCTTCTTTAATCAGAACAACGGTTTTCAGCTGTGCTAACATAATTGCAAAAGGGTTTTCTAATGATCAATTAGCCTTTTAAAATGATAAACTTGGATTAGCTAACACAACGTGCCATTGGAACACAGGAGGGATGGTTGCTGATAATGGGCCTATGTAGATATTCCATTAAAAATCAGCCGTTTCCAGCTACAATAGTCATTTACAACATTAACAATGTCTACACTGTATTTCTGATCAATTTGATGTAATTTTAATGGACAACAAATGTGCTTTTCTTTCTAAAACAAGGACATTTCTAAGTGACCCCAAACTTTTGAACGGTAGTGTATATGGTGGGAGTTGCCCAAACTTATATGGGGACAAAATGACTAGATGGTAGAGACATTGGCCACTAACAGCCACAGGTGGTTTCCATTGTGATCACCATCTTGTAAATGAAAGCCTTATACAGTAAATTGACCTTGTGAATCAACATGGATCAGACAAAATAACACAATCACTGCTGGCTGTTATTGAGTCTCTCAGGAAGACAGTGTTATTGATGGAGTCATTTCAATAGTGGATGCCAAGGCAGATAAGACTAAGTCTGCATCCCAAATGGAACCCTATTCCATATAGGGTGCACTATTTTTTCCAGGGCCCATAGGGCTCTGATCAAAGGTGGTTCACCATGTACAGTAGGGAATAGGGTGCTATTTGGGATACAGACTTAGTCTTATCTGCCTTGGCATCCACTATTGAAAGGACTCCATCAATAACACTGTCTTCCTGAGAGACTCCACAACCACTAACACCACCCCCAACACAAATGAACTGAAACGTTAACTTAGCCTCAAAGTTAGACTTATGTGTTAAAACATAGTTTCCACATGCACTGTGTGTGTGTGTGTGTGTGTGTGTGTGTGTGTGTGTGTGTGTGTGTGTGTGTGTGTGTGTGTGTGTGTGTGTGTGTGTGTGTGTGTGTGTGTGCTCGATGCGAACAACACCATTACCACATGAGTGAACTGTCAGCAAAGCCGGCTAAACCTATTTCAGAAAGAGTCACAGTTAGACAGAGAGATAGTTTCCTCCCGTGGTGTGTGTTAATGATGCTTCAATGTGTTTCCCGTGACCTAATGTGTGTGTGTGTGGTTTTTGTTGTGTGTGTCTGTTTCAGTTGGCGTCCATGATGGTGTCAGTAGTGTTGTTCGTCAGACTAGGCAACACCTATTATTAGACCAACAGCAACACAGAGCCTGACCCAGGCATGGTAATCCAGCCAGACCAGAGACAACACCACAATAAATGGGACTTGCAGATGAAACCTCCTTGTCAGTAGATTGTGGATATTGTGGTGCTTAGGGACTGCTTAGGGTTTATGGTAGATGTGGGAGGGTGTGTGTCTCTCTCTGTATGTGAATTTGTGATGATTAGCATTCCAGTGAACAGGAAAACTCTTTGACAACTACTCCCTCTTGTGGAATATATCTGAAGTGTCAGAGGCAGAATCACAGTATCATGGTCAGTCACAGGTCTGGGAACATTAAGTAACATTGAGTTATAATAATAATATCTGCCATTTAGCAGACACTTTAATCCAAAGGGGTTTAACGGTAGTGCATACATCTTCGGTCTCCTTAACAGTCACTTCACTCAGTAACAGTTATTCTAAACTTCACTTGGGCAGGTGCCTATGGTAGAGTGGGGATGGGAAAGTTCATGTGTCAATTAACACCGAGCCTGTCCATGGGAACTCCTAGCAGGGTTCTAGAACTCCAGACAGCCAGTGACTGATCAGGTCATGGGTGAGAGAACACAGGACTCTAATGGCATTATGATGGGCCATAACAAGGGAGCTGGGCTTTATACCCACGGAACATAAACCCATTATGACTTTACCACCACATGTAATGAAAGCCCCTTGTTTGGCTTGGTATTATTCTGTTGATACAGGGTACCTCTCAAACTCACATCCTCAGAGCCTAACAAATCTCTATAGGACTACTTCAAATGTCTTCACCACCTTTCAAACACTCACCTGTAATAAACGGAAACCCTTTGAAGTTGTAAATGTCAATGGATCTTATGACCCAGCAGGTGTAGTTCAGTCGTTGGGTGGCTGTTGATGTTTAAAGAGAGATGTTTTTATGGTATTATGTCATGTTTTATGTTTTGTGTTGATCCCAGGAAGAGTAGCTGCTGCTACAGCAGCTGATAATGGGGATCCTAATACAATCCTAAATGCTAGCTGTGATATACTGGCCATTAGCATGGGAATTATGACACCTTCCAAGAGGTGAAGGCTGGGTTGGTTGGTCCTTATAAAAGGCTGCCACCAACTCCAGTCTCTCATAGCCCAGACTGACAGCAAGGTTTCCATTTGGAACCTTGAACCACTAAAATATAGACAACCAATTGATTATTGATTTATTTTCTGGGGAATGATTAGGTTTTTCTGAATCTGGAACAAAATATCGAAGATTTTCTCTTTTTGGGGGAAAAAATGACTTTCTTCATCAACTTTGTGTTTTTGTCCACATTTTCTGCCGTGGCTTTGTCTCTTCCATTCCCTCACAACTCTATCAAGAGCGTTCCGAAGAATGGCGCAAGTCGGGACTTTGAATCATCCGGTAACGGTCCAGTCGATGAACAGGAGCCTATTCGGGGAACGGTCAAGGTAGTCAAACTCAACCCCAATAACCTGGGTCTGTCGGGTCTTTTTAGACGAGGCGGGATTTCCCCCCGAGGTGCGCCCGGTCCGAGGATGCCTTTCCCAGGCTTCTTGTCCATGGGACGCCCTGGCCCTCCTGCGCTCCCTGCCAAAGCAGCTGCGGTGCCTCTGCATCCACTGTCACATCTGCACCACGACGGTCAGGGCAATGGCGGGGTGGGTATGAAGAAGAGGCAGGGATTTGAGATGTGGCAGAGGGCCATGGATAAGAGCGACCACAGTAAGACCATGTCCATGTCGCTGCCCCTCAGTCTGAAGGACTCTGCCAACAGACAGAGCTGCGCCGCGGTGCCTTTTACTCAGGTGAGGCAGACCTTTCGATTTTGGTTAACAATGACAAAGATGGTGTAGGGCAATAGAGGACAGTAGGCCTAAAGTTTAATCACATTATTAGACTAAATTAGAAAGTTAAAAGTGATATTTTTGAATAAGTAGGGCCTAATGCTTGAAACATCAAAATACGAAATGTTTATGCTTGTCTCATTTTTTAAAAATCGATCTTCTATGTACAGCGGATAACGTCCGAGGGCTGCGATGCGGTGACGGTCCACAACAAACTGTGCTTCGGTCAATGCAGTTCGCTGTTCGTCCCGTCTGGTTGGGAGTCTGCCAGGCTGACGGGTGCAGGGGGACACCGCCGTGCACCCTGTTCCCGCTGCGCTCCATCCAAGGCCCACACGGTGACGGTGCCTCTGCGCTGTGGGATGGAGGTGCGGGAGAAGCGCGTGATGGTGGTGGAAGAATGCAAGTGTGAGACTGGTCGCGAGGAGGGGAACATCGAGGCTGTGGCCTCCATGCACTTATAACTGAAGATACTGTAGTTTAAGGGAGACATTTTCCTAGTGCAAAAGCTCTGTGCGAATTAGAAAACGCACACTGCGAGATTATAATGAAGTTTACAGTATTTTTTGCACATTGCAACGCAACATTTTTGCACTACGAAAATATCACCCTAAATGCTCGTTTCCCCTCACAGCACCTGCTCTAGCCTGTTTTGATGACTCGATTCATTGTTTTTGGACAGACCATATTTATATTGTGATGCCAGATGTGGACATTGGTTATGTGTATTGTATGTGAGAGTCTGAATTTCTAATTCAGAGAAACGATTTGGAGGCAAATGCCACCAATGATTGTTGACAAGTGACTAACATTTTTAGTCATGAACATTTCTGTTCAACCCTACGGCAAAATGAGTCATCCACTCTGGGTAATACTGTTGAATAACTTGTTTAGTTTCATCTGAACTGAACTGCATTTTGTTTTTGTGAAATAAAAATGTCAATCTATTTTTGGCTTATCACTTGTTTTTTACCCTTGATGTGTTTGATTCATGCAAGAGAATCTACATTGAAACACGGGGAAGACATGTAGTATTCCAAGAGAACCTACATAGAAAACATGTAGTATTCCAAGAGAATCTACATAGAAAACATGTAGTATTCCAAGAGAATCTACATAGAAAACATGTAGTATTCCATGCACTAAAGTATTCCAGTAGTATCAGCCTCCATGTTTTATTAAAATGTTTTAGTGCAGTTTCACCACACTCCAGTTACATCTGAAAGCAGTGAACTGCCCAAATGGCACCCTATTTCTTATTTAGTGCACTATATTCAGAAGTAGTGCACTCTATAGGGGATAGGGTGCCATTTGGGACGAAGAGCTGGTGTGTACACGAGCATTGAACATGGGCACTTTAGAGGAGCAAACAGAGGGAATTGTTTCAGCATGAGACACTGCATTATGTATCAGGCATCTTGTCTCTTTCTCCCCTGGCTCTTTCACTGTGGTGGGAATTCTTCTTGACATCCTGAAATCCACAATCTGGAGTTTGTGTTTCAGCAAAACGGTGGCCCGGCCCCACAACTTGGTTTGGTATAAAACCGAGGGATAATGTAACCACTCAAAAATTCTAATCTGTTGTACCAATGATTCTTTAAGGTTATACTGAGCTTATGAGGCATTTATAAGTTCCATTCCTCAACAATCAATGGCTATATCATTAGTTGAAATGACTATTGAACAGTGTCCCAGATCTCAGACTGTAGCTTTTAAACCTGCAGATGCACTTGAGTGTTTTCAGTTAAGGGCCTAAAACAAGTATTAGTAATTTATTTCCTGGAACCTGGACCTTTGTGCGTGAGTGCATGTGTGTGCGCGTGTGTGTGTTTGTTTGTGCGCGTGTGTGTGTGTGTGCGTCTGGTAAAATGAACTCATCCCACACATCCATACATCCCCAGTGGAATATAAAGGAGGCTCTTCTTTACATTGTGTAGCCTAGCCTTGGCATGCTGTCAATAACACCGCTTACTTACTCCCAGCAATTTGCATTCAGTGTTTTATAAAGCTATGGGGGATGCTTGCATTGATTGAGGCCCATGGATTTAGGCCTACATTTGCATTTGCAAAGGGTTGACGGCTATATTTCCACAAAAGAGTTTGACGAGAATAATATTTGCTCTGGACTTAACATATAGAATCAAATAAGGGGGTCTGGTTAGTTAGGAGGGGAAGGTCTGGGCTGTTGTTATTTCTCATCTCCGTTGAGTGGGGAGGTTACAAGGGTAAACTAACATATCCAATCAGAGTTGTCTGAGCTCTGAGGCCTATATCTCAATCATTCATCTGACGTGCTATTGATCAAGATATTTAATCATCAACAGACTGACTGGATATTCCAAGACTCAATCTAAGTATGTTTAATGTTTGCATGCTTAATTGACATAATGATGGAAGGGAAGTAGGGGGGGGGGTCATGCAGTATATGCTGGGAAGTACTGAGTGATCTTGAGATTGCGATCTCATGAGCAAAAAGCTTCATATCTCTTCGCCCTATATCTTCCCCTTCTCCTCCTCACATTCCATGTGACTCGTCTTCCTTCCTCTCTTCTCTGGAGAGAGAGATGGGGAGGGTGATGGGAACACAGGAGGAACACTAGAGTATAGAGGGGGAGAGAGAGAGAGGGGGACAGAGAGAAGGGGAGAGTAAAAGAAAGGGTACAGGATGGAGGAGGGGGGTCGGGGGTGATTGGAACAAACAAGGAGCACTAGAGTGCGCCCACTTAGCGAGACAGATGTCAGCCCTCTTGCATTGTGGGAGCTTCGTCGAGCACTCCTGCGTTTTTAAAGATGGCCTGGTTCCCATGGCGAGGGAGGGAGGGAATAGGGGCAGAGCGACGATGATGGGGGGGCTTATTCGTTTTTTGGTGTGGGCACGGCGATGCTGCCAAGTTCAACGCCTGGGGGATCCGATCATCGTCATGGCGGATCGCTAAGTGGCCTAGTTAACGCCAAAAGACAAACAATGAGGCTGACAGAGTTTACACTTTCTTCAGGGGTCCCAGAGTTTAGTGGGAAGAATCGTAGTGAAGTGATCACATGTCAAGTGCTCCGTGCAATTAGAATAGGTTAGAATAGGCTCATTGTCCCCATTTTAGAGTCAGCGATTAGAAGCCCATTACATTTGCATTCATAGTCATTTATACTGAACAAAAATATAAACGCAACATGTAAAGTGTTGGTCCCATGTTTCATGAGCTGAAATAAAAGATCTCAGACATTTTCCGTACGCACAAACAGCATATTTCTCAAAAATGTGGTACCCAAATTTGTGTACATCCCTGTTAGTCAGCATTTCTCCTTTGACAAGATAATCCATCCACCTGACAGGTGTAGCATATCAAGAAGCTGATGAAACAGCATGATCAAAACTTTGTTTTAGAGAATTTGGTATGTCCAACCGGCCTTACAACCGCAGACCGTGTAACCACGCCAGCCCAGGACGTCCAAATCCGGCTTCTTCACCTGCGGATCGTCTGATACCAGTCACCTGGCCAGCTGATGAAACTGAGGAGTATTTCTGTCTGTAATAATGCTCTTTTGTGGGGAAAAACTCATTCTGACTGGCAGAGCCTGGCTCCCCAGTGGGTGGGCCTGGCTCCCCAGTGGGTGGGCCTGGTTCCCCAGTGGGTGGGCCTGGTTCCCCAGTGGGTGGGCCTGGCTCTCCAGTGGGTGGGCCTGGTTCCCCAGTGGGTGGGCCTGGTTCCCCAGTGGGTGGGCCTGGCTCTCCAGTGGGTGGGCCTGGCTCTCCAGTGGGTGGGCGTGGTTCCCCAGTGGGTGGGCCTGGCTCTCCAGTGGGTGGGCCTGGTTCCCCAGTGGGTGGGCCTGGCTCTCCAGTGGGTGGGCCTGGTTCCCCAGTGGGTGGGCCTGGCTCTCCAGTGGGTGGGCCTGGCTCCCCAGTGGGTGGGCCTGGCTCTCCAGTGAGTGAGACTATGCCCTCCCAGGCCCACCCATGGCTGCTCCTCTGCCCATTTATGTGAAATCCATAGATTAGGGCCTAATGAAGTTAGTTAAATTGACTGATTTCCTTATATGAACTGTAACTCAGTAAAATCATTGAAATTGTTGCATGTTGCGTTGATTATATACAGTACATTCGGAAAGTATTCAGACCCCTTGACTTTTCCCACATTTTGTTACGTTACAGCCTTATTCTAAAATGGATCAAATATTTTTTTTCCCTCATCATTTTACACACAATGCCGCATATTGAAAAAGCAAAAACAGGTTTTTAGAAATGTTGCAAATGTATACATTTTTTTAACGGAAATATCATATTTACATAAGTATTCAGACCTACTCAGCCTGATATCCCCACGTCTCTGAGCTGTGTGGTGGGTTCTGCTCCTCGAAGCACCTTTGGCATCGATTACAGCCTCTCTCTGTACTTTGTCCTTTCATCTTTCCCTTGATCCTGACAAGTCTCCCAGTCCCTGCCGCTGAAAAACATCCCCACAGCATGATGCTGCTACCACCATGCTTCACCATAGGGGTGGTGCCAGGTTTCTTCCAGACGTGACGCTCGGCATTCAGGCCAAAAAGTTCAATCTTGGTTTCATCAGACCAGAGAATCTTGTTTCTCATGGTCTGAGAGTCCTTTAGGTGCCTTTGGGAAAACTCCAAACGGGCTGTCATGTGCCTTTTACTGAGGAGTGGCTTCCGTCTGGTCATTCTACCATAAAGGCCTGATTGGTGGAGTGCTGCAGAGATGGTTGTCATGGAAGATTCTCCCATCTCCACAGAGGAACTCTGGAGCTCTGACAGATTGACCATCAGGTTCTTGGTCACCTCCCTGACCAAGGCCCTTCTCCCCCGATTGCTCAGTTTGGCCGGGCGGCCAGCTCTAGAATGAGCCTTGGTGGTTCCAAACTTCTTCTATTTAAGAATGATGGAGGCCACTGTATTCGTGGGAACCTTCAATGCTGCATAAATTGTTTGGTACCCTTCCCCAGATCTGTGCCTCGACACAATCCTGTCTCAGAGCTCTACGGACAATTCCTTTGACCTCAAGGCTTGGTTTTTGCTCTGACATGCACTGTCAACTGTGGGACCTTAAATAGACAGGTGTGTGCTTTTCCAAATCATGTCAAATCAATTGATGGTGGACTCCAATCAAGTTGTAGAAACATCTCAAGGATGATCAATGAAAACAGGATGCACTTGAGCTTAATTTCAAGTCTCATAGCAAAGTGTCTGAAATACTTATATAAATAAGGTATTTCTGTTATTATTTTTAATACATTTGCAAACATTTCTAAAAACCTCTTTTCACTTTCTCATTATGGGGTATTGTGTGTAGATTTATGAGGAAAAATATTTATTTAATCAATTTTAGAATAAGGCTGTAACGTAAAACAATGTGGAAAAAGTCAAGGGGTCTGAATACTTTCCGAATGCACTGGATTTGTTCCGTATACATTGATTGTAAATCTCACCGAGTACCTTAATGAATATTGGTGGTTAATTAGGTCACCTCTCAGTTATCCAATCAAAATGAGTTAATCAGAACCACCAAGCAAACCAGGCCTGTGATCTTTGACCTGACCAGCTTGGCCCTCAGAGCCTTTTGGAGCCACCAGTTGTATTGGTAGTTAGACCTACTCAGCCTGATATCCCCATGTCTCTGATCCGTGTGGTGGGTTCTGCGCCTTCAGACCTCCGACAGTGGGGCTAATTGAAAGGCTCCGGATGGCAGAGGACCGGACCTTCCCCAAACGCCTGAGGCTTTCCTGGGCTTTAGATGTTGAAATGCCAGGCTAGAGGAGTCAGTTGCTAGGTTCTGGGCAATAGGCGATAGCCGGTAGAATAGCTGGTCTTTACACCAATACAGTGGTAGATACATTCTATGGCACTAACGACAGGAGCAGCTGGGCAGGGAGACTGTGCCCGGGGGCTGTGCCAGCTTGCCGGGTGCTGGGGGGATGGGCACAATAATGAGGAGGACTGGAGATGTGTGCCAGCAATGGTGCCAGTCTGCCAGTCTATGAAACTTCTTTCACAATTAGTGGAGCAAAGATACTTGCTATGGATAGTATTATACTACATCATCATTTATTGTAATTGAGATCCTCTCACTCTGCTAACAGTATCAAGCTGAGACAGAAGAATCCCTCTGATTGTGAGTGAATAGAAAGAGAAGGGTTCATTCATAGATACTATCATGGGCCAGGTTCTAGTGGGCCAGGTTCTGTGTCAGATAACATTCTCAAACCATGGATTCATCCCAAAGGGCACCCTATTTCATATGTAGTGCACTACTTTTGACCAAGGCCCATAGGGTGGGCCCTGGTCAAAAGTAGTGAAACAAATATAGTGTGGGATTTGGGCCACAACCGCCATGTTCCTGGACAGGTGACCACTCTTCCATATCCAGTGGAACTGAAGTATAGGATAGAATAGAATCAGTATTTGGGATGACGTCAGTCGGCTGTTCAGGAGCTGCCATTGTCCCCCTGTCTCTCCCTCTCCTTCCTTCCCTGTGTGTGTGTGTGTGTGTGTGTGTGTGTGTGTGTGTGTGTGTGTGTGTGTGTGTGTGTGTGTGTGTGTGTGTGTGTGTGTGTGTGTGTGTGTGTGTGTGATGATAATGATGTTGTCATTGTGGTGGCAGGTGCAGGGCTGTGTGAGCTGCAGGTGACGTCTCTCGTCGTTCCCTTAATGATTCCAATTAACATAATCAAGACCTGGCAGGGCGAAGAGAATGGAGACCGCTACACCTCCTCTCTCGTCTTGCCCTGTTTCTCCCCCTCCTCCTCCTCCTCACCCTGCTGTGGGCTTTCATCACCGCACGTCGCCATGGCGCCCGCCCCATGCCATCATCCATCCATCGGGTTCCTGTCACACACACACACATTAGATACACACAAACACACATGCAAATACACACACCACTCACCATTTCTCCTCATGGGCAGAAAAACAGGCACAGCTCTCTCCACCCTCCCCTGCCAGTTACCACGACCATCGCTTAAAAAGAACATGACGTCTAAAAGCTCCTAAACGGTCTACTTCAGAAGCACTTAAGAGAATCTCCACTCAACTTATTGTCTAACGACGACAGGAAGGAGAGAAAAGGAGAGAGGGATGATTGCCAGGTTCTAACAAGGCGGGATAAGATCGTTGTTTTGTTCTGCTTTTCTTTTCCCTGTTTTTTTTTGCCGAGGGAGCTGGGTAGTGGTTCTGGGTAGTGACATGTCACACATGTTTTTAGGACAGAGGAGGCGAGCGCTTGTTGGCACGGGAGCAAAGGGGGCAGGGATAAAAGAGTCCTATCGTTTTGGATGCGTGTGTAGTGTGGGTGAGTCGGGGATACTGTAAAAGCCTCCAGCTGGGTCAGTGAGTGGCAGACTCAGGGGATCCAGGGGCGATCTCCTTCTGCTCAGAGTGTGGAGTTAACTGTTGTAAGTAAGTGCAAAGAGAAAGTAGTCTCACTTTGCCAAACTCAAGTGTTAATGGATTGTGTGTCAGACGCATCAGGTGGGGAGAAGAGACTACAGAAAAAGTCACTTCTACTGATCCCCTGCATCCGTCTGTATCGCTCAGATAAGAAACAGTGAGACTGTATTCCTTCATTTAGAATATGCGTGACACATACCAACATACATCATGAAGGACGAGTTCAGCCACATGTCAATTTGACCTTATTTTCCGTAACACTAGCAAGTATGCAATCAAGCATAGTAACGTGTAGAACCACAACATTCCAGTCAGAACATACAGCACCACTCTAGTTCCATTCCAACATTTATCCTACTCTATTTCTCATGATGCATCAAAAGGTTTCACCATCCAGATTCATTCCTCCAAATCTCTCACAGAACAAAGTGAAGGACAGAGTGGGAACGACCGAACAAGGCCAAGACGGAGACGTTGATCTGCTGACTAAGGTGATCTAAATTATAGAAACATATGAAACCCTTTTGGTTTCATCTAACCAAGCCTGATTCTAGCTAACGTGTGTGTGTGTGTGTGTGTGTGTGTGTGTGTGGGTGTGTGTGTGTGTGTGTGTGTGTGTGTGTGTGTGTGTGTGTGTGTGTGAGCGCGTGTGTGTGAGCGCGTGTGTGTATCTGTACATGCGAGTGTGTCTGTATGTGTGTGTGTCAGTATTTGTGTGTGTGTGAGAGTTGGATTTGTCTATTTGTTAGTTGGCATCAGGGCACTTTCACTCGTCCAGACCTCCAGAAAATCCATCATGACGTCTGTGAGAAAACCTTTGATGAGTTTATGTCTGTGTCCCAAATGGCACCCTATTCCCTTTAAAGTGCACATCAAAAGTAGGGAATAAGGTGCCTTTTGGGACATCCGTATACCCGCAGCTCCATTTTCCTGCATTTCTCAGCCAATCCATTCCAATGTCTTCCTCTATCCATGGTTCAGACATGGTTCAGACATGTCCCAAGCCCAGAAGCCAACAGTGGGAAGGGTTGTGAGGACCCGCCAGACATGGTGGATACGGTAGGTGTAGTAATCTGACTCCAGACACTCTCATGCACTCCACACAGTTTTAGCTCTTTTGAAGTGGGCTTTTATGTGATGGCACACACACACACACTTTTACGACATTGTAAAATGCGTCATTGATTGAAATCGAATGGAGTGGTTGAGTGGAGTAGTTTGGTGATCTGGAACCCGGCAGGGTTTGAGTGAGAGAGAAAGAAAGAGAGAGGCAGAGAGAGTGAGAGAGAGAGAGAGAGGGGGAGGAAGGGAAAGTGAGAGAGAGGGAGGAAGGGAAAGTGAGAGAGGCAGAGAGAGAGGCTTAGAGAGTGAGAGAGGGAGGGAGGAACAGAAAGAGTGAGAGAGAGAGAGAGGAAGGGAAAGAGAGAGGCAGAGAGAGAGAGAGGGGGAGGAAGGGAAAGAGGGAGTTATAATCCTGGTGGAGCAATGATTTCGCCAGGCCAGACAAATCGCCTCCAGGATCCTGTCACCATCTCTATGAAGATAAATGGTATCATTAAACAATCTCTGTCATCGATTAAACATCCTGTTGGAATCCTATTTTTCTATGTGGAAATACAGAATTGCAATGGATAATATTCAACATGATTCAACGTTTCAGGGTTTGTAACAGAGAGTCCAATAACATTCCAAAATTCAGATAAAGCTGCATCGGTTTTAACCTTTACTTGTGTTACTGCCAAAAAACTGTGTTTCACACCAAGCAATTTGAGTATAATACATGTTGTTATTACTGGGACTATGTCATATTGGCTGATTATGATTATTACAATACCTACTACTAGCAGCATTAGTGCTATTAGTACCAACGGCAATACGAGATCCATTCATGATAAATACACACTCAAATGCCATGGAGATGGATGTGTGTCTACAAAAGCACTCAGGCATTGTTGCTTTGGCCGTGAGGTGTGTGTGTTTGTTAGGGCCTGAGTGTGTGTTGTGTGGATGGGAGAGTACACAGAGAAGGAGTAAAAGTGTGTGTGTGTGTGTGTGAGAGAGAGAGAGAGAGAGAGAGAGAGAGAGAGAGAGAGAGAGAGAGAGAGAGAGAGAGAGAGAGAGAGAGAGAGTGATTAGGTTATGTGATGTCTTTCTGTCTTTGTGTGTATGCATTCATATGTGTGTATCTGTAGTGTGTGTGCTTTCTTGCCTGCGTGTGTGTGTGCCACAGAGAGAGGAAGTATAAGGGGGTGCAGGTGGCATGGAGCAGGCTGGCGCGGGCGGACACGGGCCCACTGTCCCCTGGCAATGCCAACACCATCTGTCATAGAGAGGAACATCTGCAGCTCAAGGTGCCCTTGTCACCCAGCGTTAGAGTAACCAGTTTGGCGTTTCCATTGGAAGCGACCTGGCATAGCCAGAGCCACGCAATTTATGTGTGTGTTTGTGTCTGTATGTGTGTTTGTGTCTGTATGTGTGTTTGTGTGTGAGAGAGAGAGAGGGAGGGAGAGTGTGTGTGTGTGTGTGCGTGTGTGTGTGTGTGTGTTAGAGAGACAGAGGGAGTGTTTGTATGGAGGGAGAGAGTATGAGAGAGTGAGAAACCAAACCAAAGCCAAAACAACATGGCTGTGCAAAGCGTTGACCCAGCTGGACCCCAGTTGCATGCAGAGTCATGTCCCCTCCTGATGCTAGTGTGCCACTGCATCCACACCGCTGCCAGACTTAGCCCTGCAAGCCCTCTCTCCTACCCTCCTGCCTCTCCTCTCCTCCTGTGTCTCCTCTCCTCCTGTGTCTCCTCTCTTCCGGTGTGTCTCCTCCTGTGTGTATCCTCTCCTCCTGTGTAATCTCCTCTCCTCCGGTGTCTCTCCTCCTGTGTCTCTTTTCTCCTCCGGTGTCTCTCCTCCTGTGTCTCTCCTCTCCTCCGGTGTCTCTCCTTTCCTCCTGTGTCTCTCCTCTCCTCCGGTGTCTCCCCTTTCCTCCTGTGTCTCTCCTCTCCTCTGGTGTCTCTCCTTTCCTCCAGTCTCTCTCCTTTCCTCCAGTGTCTCTCCTTTCCTCCAGTGTCTCTCCTTTCCTCCGGTGTCTCTCCTTTCCTCCGGTGTCTCTCCTTTCCTCCGGTGTCTCTCCTTTCCTCCGGTGTCTCTCCTTTCCTCCTGTGTCTCTCCTTTCCTCCGGTGTCTCTCCTTTCCTCCGGTGTCTCTCCTTTCCTCCGGTGTCTCTCCTTTCCTCCGGTGTCTCTCCTTTCCTCCGGTGTCTCTCCTTTCCTCCGGTGTCTCTCCTTTCCTCCGGTGTCTCTCCTTTCCTCCGGTGTCGCTCCTCCTCTTTTTGTCTGTAATGTATTTTTCGTTATGTGTCGAACCCTCCAGGAAGACTAGCTGTCATCATGGCGTCAGCTATTGTGCATCATAATCAAATCAAATCAATCTCCTCTCCTTACCTCTCATCTCCTGCGTCTCTCCTCTCTTCTCCTCTGCCATATTCTGGCACTCACCACTTCTCGCTCCAGCTCTATCTCCCTTTTTTTCGTCCCTCTGAAAAAAAACAGATGGTCCCTCTTTCCCTACTCCTTCTTTTCATCCCCCTCTCCATCTCATACATCTCCCCCCTCTTCTCATCCTTTCATCTACATCTAGCAGGTGTATGACTGATCCTGACTGGCTGACCACCTGTCCATCTTCTCTCCCTCCTCCCTCTCCCTCCTCTCTCTTAGAAAATATATATATATATATTTTTTTTACATATATAGTCTAGACATATATAGTCTAGAAGAGTGTGTGTGTTTGTTAATGAGTGTGTGTGTGTTTGTTTACGTCCCTATCATGCGCAATGCATCATACTTCAATCCTCTGTACTGTGGTTAGATGAGATCTCTACTCAACCAGATCCCACGCCCTTTCATGTACATCCCAAATGGATCCCTATGTAGTGCACTACTTTTGACCAGAGCCCATAGGGAATAGTGTGCTATTTGGACATATCCTCAGTGACTCATTCTCAGTGACTACCAGTATTCTATGAATATTACCAACCGCTAAAGGTCCTGAAGATTCTGCACATGTTCGGGATTCTCTATTTGCAAAGTCTCTATCTACCAATAGTAGAGAACAGGCTACTCTGGCGAATGGTACTCGTTTAATAAAGTTAGATCAAAGCTGAATCAATATCTGCAGGATCACATAACGATAGTATTGTACATAATATAACCGAATAATAGCATAGTTTGTCACTGTAAAATAAAAAACAGCACCTAATGTCTTATGAGATTTTAGGATGATTGTGGGACAGAACAAACAAATGCATTTTCCTCTCATGCAGCCACAACTCAACAGCGCGCACCACTAGGCAAAATATGTGGTTTGATTTGAACAAAACCCAGTTAGGCTATGTTACAGTTTAACACCATCTGTTCTAAATTAAGCTCACTGTACATAACTAAAAATATCTAAATGCATATTCCCATGAAACTGATTGAGTTCATATGGTTGGCATCAAGACGCTGTATCGGCGTTTCACCGGGAAATCTTGAAGAATTATCATTCACGAATGACAATGAAAAATGTCATAATAATAATAGATGAATCATTTGAAGTGTGCGTAAAGTAGAGGAACAGAAAACACATGCGCAGAACATGATATGAATCTTTCCAGGGGGGTACAACGAGGTGGTGACCTACGGATCCGCAGCCTCGGGTCGATTAAAAATGACTCCCTGGTAGTTTCTTAAGATAACCACATGGCGGCAGTATAAAACACTGCACTGTGTTGTGTTTTGACATAGATGAACAAACTTCTGGCTGTGATTGTATGGTTTAAGATAGTGGTGGTAGCAGCAGCGTGTGTATGTGTATTTGCCCGTGTTCTTTTTCACACAAGTGTGTGTTCCTGTGTATCTAAAGCACTGACTTATCCAGAATACTAAACAGTTTCTCACAAAACAGGTCAAGTTTCAGAACGAGATAGCATGTTGAATATTTGCTCATACCGGCGGCTATTTTTGAAGCAGAAAAATCATTATGGAAATGTATCTCATAACATTGTTTAATAGGTAAGCCTATAGAGCCAGTGTTTGGCCTAAAGGCATGAAGGGGTGACATAAGAGAGTTGTTCATGTTAGACTGACGCTTTGGCCTAAAGCTAGCTGGTCCGGACAAAGGTACAGAGATTCTGCTGCCACGTATACTGCTGTTGTACACACACATATGCACATACACACGCGCACAAGTAAGGAAGCAAACACACACCCTGTCACACTTATTCATTTCAAACGCCAAGTCTCACTTAAAGCAACGCCTTTGTTCTGTACCACTTCAAGCACACTCACTTTCTCTAAAGACCAGAAGGTGTACGTTTTCAGTTTAAGGTTTAGTTTTCTCTTCCCCAATTTTTTTTGGCTTGGCATACAAAGGTTTTTTTTTCTCTTCCCCCCATCGACACTTTAAAAGTGGAGCAGAGAGAGTGTGAGAGAGAGACATAAAGAAAAGAGAAAGGGAAGCGTAGTTCATTGCTAATCAATACGATTTCTCTCCTGCAACCCAAGTTTCCCCCTGTGGGCCCTCTGCATTCAAGACGAGCCAAGGCGAGCAGAGCTTGGCATTGTGCAGCACGCCTTAAAACGAAACACCTGCGAGGTGGTGGAAGAAGACGTGAAAAAAAAAATAGCCCAGTTATTTCGTAGCTCTTAAAAATGTTGGCACGTGTTCCATGAGATTTTCGGGGAACAAAAAAAGAAGCTCTCAAATCCAACTGAAGACAAAAGAAGGTTGTTTTGCTCTGCAGATAGAGGTGCCTTTACACTAAAATAGTTGACCGTTGGACTTCAGTTTATGTTATCTTTCTCATATCGAAAAAAACATATTTGTCCTGTGTCAGCCCTCATACAATGTGAATAGATTTTGTTATTTAGGATTTGAGAAATATGTACAGTGTAGATAGAGAGATTTGAGAGATGGGTAAGGGGGAATTTGGGAGTGTAGGAGAGGGAAAAGAGATTGGGAGAAAAGGACGTGGTAAATAAAGCAGATGGTCTTTACTGGCATGCATTTCTCTCTTAAATCTGTTTTCTGCTGTTTATCATGTAGGGAAAAGTTTAACTCTGTTATAACCTCTGTCCCTATCTGACCCCCAACCTATCCCAGAACCTCCTTATTCTATCATCACTCTCTTCTCTCGCTTCTTCCCACCCATCATATTAACTGTGGTCTATACAACAGTAAAATCCCAATCCCTACTATAGACAGACTATATTAACTGGGGTCTACAGACAGACTATATTAACTGTGGTCTACAGACAGACTATATTAACTGTGATCTATAGACATACTATATGAACTGTGGTCTATAGCCAGACTATATTAACTGTGATCTATAGACAGACTATATGAACTGTGGTCTACAGACAGACTATATTAACTGTGGTCTATAGACAGACTATATTAACTGTGACCTATAGACAGACTATATGAACTGTGATCTATAGACAGACTATATTAACTGTGGTCTACAGACAGACTATATTAACTGTGATCTATAGACAGACTATATTAACTGTGATCTATAGACAGCCTTTATGAACTGTGGTCTACAGACAGACTATATGAACTGTGATCTATAGACAGCCTATATGAACTGTGATCTATAGACAGACTATATGAACTGTGATCTATAGACAGACTATATTAACTGTGATCTATAGACAGCCTTTATGAACTGTGATCTATAGACAGCTTATATGAACTGTGATCTATAGACAGCCTTTATGAACTGTGATCTATAGACAGCCTTTATGAACTGTGGTCTACAGACAGACTATATGAACTGTGATCTATAGACAGCCTATATGAACTGTGATCTATAGACAGACTATATGAACTGTGATCTATAGACAGCCTTTATGAACTGTGATCTATAGACAGCCTTTATGAACTGTGATCTATAGACAGCTTATATGAACTGTGATCTATAGACAGCCTTTATGAACTGTGATCTATAGACAGCCTTTATGAACTGTGGTCTACAGACAGACTATATGAACTGTGATCTATAGACAGCCTTTATGGACTGTGATCTATAGACAGACTATATGAACTGTGATCTATAGACAGCCTTTATGAACTGTGGTCTACACACAGACTATATTAACTGTGATCTATAGACAGACTATATGAACTGTGATCTATAGACAGACTATATGAACTGTGATCTACAGACAGACTATATTAACTGTGATCTATAGACAGACTATATGAACTGTGATCTATAGACAGACTATATGAACTGTGATCTATAGACTCCTCTGAATTAATCTCTTATAAGTGGGCTTCTGTCACTGTGGTGGTATGAGAGCTAATTTGCATAATCTCCCCCGGTTAAAGAAGGATGCCCGGGATGCTTTTACTGGGGGGTGTTAGGAATGGTAGGGGGGGCTTGTGGGGACACACAATGAGGACTTTGTGCGTCTCCGCTGGTACAGGGTTAGGCAGGGCCTACAGGACTACTGTGGGAGACACCTGTCAGGATAGGAGCCTGAGGGAACTGGTACTGAACCCATGAAGAGGCTTCTTTAATGAGGCATTGTGGAGGGGTGGTGGGTGTATGAGTGTGCGTGTGTGCGAGAGAGAGAAAGATTGAGTGTGTGCTTCAAATCAAAGTTAATTGGTGGCGTACACAGTTTAGCAGATGTTATCGCAGGTGCAGCGAAATGGTTATGTTTCTATCTCCAACAATGCAGCAATATGTAGCAATACAATAACAATGCACACATCATCCACAAGTGACGTGTGTGTGTGTGTGTGTGTGTGTGTGTGTGTGTGTGTGTGTGTCGGCCTTAAGAACAGTGGCATGTAAAGCAGATATTGTGTTTATGGGGTTTGTATGGCATTAAAGACATCCATTGTTCTACCAAGGCCTTTCAGATCCATACACATATTTATTACAGTAATAGTTGTTAGCCAAGCATTGATGTTGTCATTGTCTCTCAGGTCCTGTCTCTTATGATCACGGTAGAGGAGACAGCACAGTTGTAGAGCAGCAGTATGATATGATTACTTTATTCAGCCATTTTTTACATTTTAAATGGACCAAACTGTCGGGCACGATTACAGACTCGGATGAATGGGCAAAATCAGATTTGGGGTGTTAGAACACACATACACACCTACAAACACACACACACATGCAGACAAACACAGACAAACACAGATATACATACATACATACATACACACACACAGACACACACACACGTACACAAACAAAGTGCCTTAAGTGCTGGTAATGTCTGTCATGCTGCTTTGACAGCAGTAGTTTAACGCAGGCAATCTGCTTAATATGCCCAATGTGAGACATTAGGTGTGTGTATGATCCATTAGATTAGAACAACATTAAGGAGATTGGGAGATTTGGACTAGATTGTTTTCTCACGGCACCGTGGAGAGAGCGATACAATTACAAGGAACTAGAGATTGTAGGTTTTAGCCCCAGCAAACATGTCCACATTGTCTCGGTGTGGGCCCAATTCGGGCTAAAATATTGGCCCCATCTAGGCTGCCCACATTGGGCCGATGCGCCTTTGCTCATCGGCTCCACATTGGCCCCCAAGGCATTTGCCCAGTTTGGCTCAGTGTGGGCAGCCCAGATCTGGTGAGGCAGCTGTCACTTTGCCAGAAATACGCCCTTCTTTTCCCAGCAAACATGTCCAAATTGTCACGATTTGAACCCAATGCAGGCTAAAAAATTTGACCCCTTGTAGCTGCCCACATTGGGCCGATGCGCCTTCGCTATTTAATATTTATTTATTAAAACTTAATTCAATGCATAAATTGCATAATTTTCTAATCTTACAGGTATTTAGAGAACGTGATACAATTTTTTCAGAAAGACAACCAAGTTATTACCATCATACATACAGAATATATTTAACAAGAGAAACATTTATATAAGTGTTTCTAAAGACTTGATCATAAGCCGTTTACAAGATCATCAGGATATAGGCAGCACAACACAGAACACTTCAACAGGAACCACACTTCAACAGGAACCACACTTCAACAGGAACCACACTTCAACAGGAACCACACTTCAACAGGAACCACACTTCAACAGGAACCACACTTCAACAGGAACCACACTTCAACAGGAACCACACTCTCAGTAACGGCTGCACAAAAACAACTGTGTGTAAACCACGCCCCCAAATATTCTAATGAGCCCTCGCCTCTAGCTGGGCTTGGTGTGACCTTGCCCGTGTTGTGTTGGTGTGACCTTGCCCGTGTTGTGTTGGTGTGACCTTGCCCGTGTTGTGTTGGTGTGACCTTGATCGTGTTGTGTTGGTGTGACCTTGCCGTGTTGTGTTGGTGCGGGCTACCCTGTGTTGGGATGGTGTGGGCTACCCTGTGTTGGGATGGTGCGGGCTACCCTGCGTTGGGATGGTGTGGGCTAACCTGTGTTGGGTTGGTGTGACCTTGCCCGTGTTGTGTTGGTGTGGGCTACCCTGTGTTGGGATGGTGTGGGCTACCCTGTGTTGGGTTGGTGTGGGCAAGCCTGCGTTGGGTTGGTGTGGGCTACCCTGTGTTGGGTTGGTGTGGGCAAGCCTGTGTTGGGTTGGTGTGGGCTACCCTGTGTTGGGTTGGTGTGGGCAAGCCTGTGTTGGGTTGGTGTGGGCAAGCCTGTGTTGGTGTGGCCTGGCCTGTGTTGTGTTGGTGTGGGCTACCCTGTGTTGGGTTGGTGTGGGCAAGCCTGTGTTGGGTTGGTGTGGGCTACCCTGTGTTGGGTTGGTGTGGGCTAGCCTGTGTTGGGTTGGTGTGGGTTAGCCTGTGTTGGGTTGGTGTGGGCTACCCTGTGTTGGGTTGGTGTGGGCAAGCCTGTGTTGGTGTGGCCTGGCCAGTGTTGGGTTGGTGTGGCCTGGCCTGTGTTGGTGTGGGCTAGCCTGTGTTGGGTTGGTGTGGGATTGGTGTGGGCTGGCCTGGGTTGGGTTGGTGTGGGGTGGTGTGGGCTAGCCTGTGTTGGGTTGGTGTGGGGTTGGTGTGGGCTAGCCTGTGTTGGGTTGGTGTGGGGTTGGTGTGGGCTAGCCTGTGTTGGGTTGGTGTGGGGTTGGTGTGGGCTAGCCTGTGTGGGGTTGGTGTGGGCTAGCCTGTGCGGGGTTGGTGTGGGCTAGCCTGTGTTGGGTTGGTGTGGGGTTGGTGTGGGCTAGCCTGTGTTGGGTTGGTGTGGGCTAGCCTGTGTTGGGTTGGTGTGGGGTTGGTGTGGGCTAGCCCACCTTGCCCACCGAATACCCACATGGGGCCAATGGGTTTATGTTTGCTGGGGAGTCAGAGAAAGAAAATAAAGCCTTTCCTCACAGCTATCTGCCTGAAGCTTGAATCCACATATTACTCAATGCAGGTTGGACTGGACTGAGCCAGCCCAGAGAACATATTGATAAAGGGGACCTTTCTAACGCCTTCAAAGGCCTGTCTTAATGAATTGGACCCAGAGTTCCAATCAGCTCAAAACATTTTGTTTTAACGTCATATATAGAGCTGGTCTTCATTCTATTGTAACAATCTTAAGAGCTGTCATTTTATTGTGAGGAACTGCAGTTTTATCAGACATCTTTTCTGTTTTGTCCTCTGTGTGAGGGATCCTTCAAGTTCAGTATGAGAAGCCTTAGTCAGTAGTCACATTAACACTGTCTAACTTTTACTCAACAGCAGTACTACTCACTTTTAATAACTAAATCCTATCTGGGCTCGGGGAGTAGCTTACTTACACTGTGTGAACCTATGAGGCTGTGTGTGTGTATGAACCTATGAGGCTGTGTGTGTGTATGAACCTATGAGGCTGTGTGTGTGTATGAACCTATGAGGCTGTGTGTGTATGAACCTATGAGGCAGTGTGTGTGTATGAACCTATGAGGCTGTGTGTGTGTATGAACCTATGAGGCAGTGTGTGTGTATGAACCTATGAGGCTGTGTGTGTGTATGAACCTATGAGGCTGTGTGTGTGTATGAACCTATGAGGCTGTGTGTGTGTATGAACCTATGAGGCTGTGTGTGTGTATGAACCTATGAGGCTGTGTGTGTGTATGAACCTATGAGGCTGTGTGTGTGTATGAACCTATGAGGCAGTGTGTGTGTATGAACCTATGAGGCTGTGTGTGTGTGTGTCTCTCTGACTTGACTTGACCTAGAAGGGGTGTCCTCCACTGTGACCACCAGGAAAGCGATGATGCCTTGCCGGGAATGGGATTCAGGAGCGGTATCGGAGCTCAGAGGCCCGAATTCTGTACTGGGAATTCTGCCATCACCACCAGTAAGAAAATAATTCCACTTTGGCTTAGAGGGGAGAAAGGTTTTGCTTTAGAGTCTTGGCGCCTGACTGTCGGTTAGTCAAGCATAAACAGATCAACAAAAACAAAAAACAGAAATGTTTATAATATACAGTAGCAGCAGCTGCAATAGGATGGTTCAATGCAGACTTTAATTGAAATAATATCAGTTTTCTTTCAAATACATTGAATGAATCAATTCCAGCCTCGTACCTGAGGTTGAATAGAAATGTAATTACATACAGTGACCAATAGAGACCACCAGAGGCCCAGAATATAGAGATGTGAGATGAGAACTCATCACACATAGTTCATGGTTGCATGGGCCCAAGACCCTCAGTCCATTGTGTGTGTGTGTGTCTGATGGAGGTGTGTGTTTGTGTGTGTGTGTCTGATGGAGGTTGGTGTGTGTGTGTCTGATGGAGGTGTGTGTTTGTGTGTGTGTGTCTGATGGAGGTGTGCGTTTGTGTGTGTGTGTGTGTGTGTCTGATGGAGGTGTGTGTGTGTGTGTGTCTGATGGAGGTGTGTGTGTGTGTCTGATGGAGTTGTGTGTTTGTGTGTTTGTGTCTGATGGAGGTGTGTGTGTGTCTGATGGAGGTGTGCGTTTGTGTGTGTGTGTGTGTGTGTCTGATGGAGGTGTGTGTTTGTGTGTGTGTGTGTCTGATGGAGGTGTGTGTTTGTGTGTGTGTGTCTGATGGAGGTGTGTGTGTGTGTGTGTGTCTGATGGAGGTGTGTGTTTGTGTGTGTGTGTGTGTCTGATGGAGGTGTGTGTTTGTGTGTGTGTGTGTGTGTGTGTGTGTGTGTGTGTGTGTCTGATGGAGGTGTGTGTTTGTGTGTGTGTGTGTCTGATGGAGGTGTGTGTTTGTGTGTGTGTGTCTGATGGAGGTGTGTGTTTGTGTGTGTGTGTGTCTGACAGAGGTTTGTGTGTGCGTGTGTTCAGTGGTGTCTGAGTAAAGCATTCTGGGCATAGATGAAGAGAGCCTAAGGAGTGGGTAGTGTGGGGAAGGGGGAGCTACAGGAGATCATTGTTAGAGAAGGAGGAGTTGGCACTGAGAGAGAGAACTATTTTTGGCACTCCTTGTTAACACATATCGCCCCAACCACGACATTCTATCTTATAGAATTATCGTAGTTTAGTGTGAACGCTGTATGTGTAACCTTTCAGTTGTGTGTGTCAGAGGGAGGGAGAGTAAAGGAGAGAGAATGTGTGTGACTAGTCTGGTAAGCATGAGTTGGCCGGTATAATTGTATTCTCTCCTCCCTGGCATAGGCAACGTTCTGCGTTTCATATGAGGAGCCTGAGCGTTTAGACCAAGCTGGCACAAGATGCCTCACACACACACACACACACACACACACACACACACACACACACACACACACACACACACACACACACACACACAAACAGCAACAATGGTGTGCTTTATAAGGTGCCCACCGATGTCATGGCAACCCCCATATCCTCAGAAAGAGGGAAGATGTTGTGTGCCAAATAAATGCCATGGTTACTTTTTTTAAGAAACCAAGTTGCCCAGAAACCCTTTGAAGCTTATTAAGTGAAACCAGTGGGGAGAGAAAAATGGAGAGAATGAGAAAAGGAAGGAAAAGGAGAGGGGGGAAGGAAATAGAGGGTTCAGAGAAGAAGGGAGAAAGAGAAGCAGAGAAAGAAATGGGGAAAGAGTGACGGGGTGAGGAGGGAGAAGGGGGGAAAGAAAGTGTGAGGTGGAGATTGAGAGAAGGAAAGGCAGAGAGAGAAGGAGGAAAAGTGGGAGTGTATCCGGTTTCTGGGCCAAAGTGTGTCTTTGTTTTAAGGAAAGGACACTGTGAACCTGCCTAGAGCAGCAGGGAGGGGCAGCTAGGCTAGTAGGCGTGCTAACACTGTGAACCTGCCTAGAGCAGCAGGGAGGGGCAGCTAGGCTAGTTAGTGTGCCAACACTGTGAACCTGCTTAGAGAAGCAGGGAGGGGCAGCTAGGCTAGTAGGCATGCTAACACTGTGAACCTGCTTAGAGAAGCAAGGAGGGGCAGCTAGGCTAGTAGGCGTGTTAACACTGTGAACCTGCTTAGAGAAGCAAGGAGGGGCAGCTAGGCTAGTAGGCGTGTTAACACTGTGAACCTGCTTAGAGAAGCAAGGAGGGGCAGCTAGGCTAGTAGGCATGCTAACACTGTGAACCTGCCTAGAGCAGCAGGGAGGGGCAGCTAGGCTAGTAGGCGTGCTAACACTGTGAACCTGCTTAGAGAAGCAGGGAGGGGCAGCTAGGCTAGTAGGCGTGCTAACAATGTGAACCTGCTTAGAGAAGCAAGGAGGGGCAGCTAGGCTAGTAGGCATGCTAACACTGTGAACCTGCTTAGAGAAGCAGGGAGGGGCAGCTAGGCTAGTTAGTGTGCTAACACTGTGAACCTGCTTAGAGAAGCAGGGAGGGGCAGCTAGGCTAGTTAGTGTGCTAACACTGTGAACCTGCTTAGAGAAGCAGGGAGGGGCAGCTAGGCTAGTTAGTGTGCTAACACTGTGAACCAGCCTAGAGCAGCAGGGAGGGGCAGCGAGGCTAGTTAGTGTGCTAACACTGAACCTGCCTAGAGCAGCAGGGAGGGGCAGCTAGGCTAGTTAGTGTGCTAACACTGTGAACCTGCCTAGAGCAGCAGGGAGGGGCAGCTAGGCTAGTAGGCATGCTAACACTGTGAACCTGCTTAGAGAAGCAAGGAGGGGCAGCTAGGCTAGTAGGCGTGCTAACACTGTGAACCTGCTTAGAGAAGCAGGGAGGGGCAGCTAGGCTAGTAGGCGTGTTAACACTGTGAACCTGCTTAGAGAAGCAAGGAGGGGCAGCTAGGCTAGTAGGCATGCTAACACTGTGAACCTGCCTAGAGCAGCAGGGAGGGGCAGCTAGGCTAGTAGGCGTGCTAACACTGTGAACCTGCTTAGAGAAGCAGGGAGGGGCAGCTAGGCTAGTAGGCGTGCTAACACTGTGAACCTGCTTAGAGAAGCAAGGAGGGGCAGCTAGGCTAGTAGGCATGCTAACACTGTGAACCTGCTTAGAGAAGCAGGGAGGGGCAGCTAGGCTAGTTAGTGTGCTAACACTGTGAACCTGCTTAGAGAAGCAGGGAGGGGCAGCTAGGCTAGTTAGTGTGCTAACACTGTGAACCTGCTTAGAGAAGCAGGGAGGGGCAGCTAGGCTAGTTAGTGTGCTAACACTGTGAACCAGCCTAGAGCAGCAGGGAGGGGCAGCTAGGCTAGTTAGTGTGCTAACACTGAACCTGCCTAGAGCAGCAGGGAGGGCAGCTAGGCTAGTTAGTGTGCTAACACTGTGAACCTGCCTAGAGCAGCAGGGAGGGCAGCTAGGCTAGTTAGTGTGCTAACACTGTGAATCTGCCTAGAGCAGCAGGGAGGGTAGCTAGGCTACCTCACAGAGGTCAGGTATGAGTACAAACCGCCTACATAAAGTAGATTTGTCCTCAAGTAGCTGAATCGCGCCAGGCCAAGCCTGACAGTCCTGAAATTAACACTTGGGCTTTGTTTTGACGGTGTTCGTTCAAGAAGGGGTCCCACATCTTAAGAAATTGATAAGGCTTATTTTCCAAAGCTGCTGAGGAAGCCTTATCAGATATCCACAGCAGAAGAATACATTTTTGTGCACAATGTAATAAAATGTGTAAAATGTGCGTAAGGAAATCTAGTTTCCAGTCTACAAAACGTTGTACCCAGCTGGAGAGAGCGCTCAAAAACGTTATCTATCTCCTGTAGAACCTCCGACCACAATGTTTTTATGTAACAACGATCCCAGAAACAATGAATAAGGGAACCCCCTGCACCCTGAGACTTACTGTACGAGACACATTAGGTTTCATTCAAAGGGGTCAGTAATGAGAAACAATCATTGTGCCCTTCTAACTTCCGGACCTGTCCCCAGATTGAGAGATGTTCTTCAGCATATAATGAAATGTCTTTAGTCTATTTGCCTATCTTTGTCTGGGATATGTATAAAAGTTTACGGAGTGGGATTGTCCCAATAGTAGCTGATTCACCATTAAGCCAAGAGGCTCTTGGGTTTTCAATATTCTCAATAAAGCTCAGTTGAGATGCCAGTTGATAACATTTATGAGAAGGGACTGCTAGACCAGCTAACCTGGTAGGTAGAGTGAGATAGCTGTACCTCAGCCTAGGTGTTTTCCTTGGCCAGATGAAACATATGATAACACGGTCTAACTGGGGAAAGGTTTTTCTGGGAAGTAAAAGTGGGACCATTTGAAAATGGTATAGCAGGCGAGGGAGAATATTCATTTTGATAAGGTGAATGCGGCCTAAACTTGACAGAGGCAGGCAACGCCACCTATCAAGATCATTTTGAATAGAGAGAAGGAGTGGGTTAATCTATTACTTGTCTTTTAGCACAGGACAGATTTTAATAGTCAAGTAAGTAAAAGCAGAGGGAGGCCATTGGAAAGGCTGGGAGATTGTTGAATTAACAGCCTGGGAGTCACCACGTGCCATAGCCTCAGACTTGGAGAAATTGACTTTATACCTAGAGGAAGCTCCTAAAGATGTAATAAGGTCTACAAGTTTTGGAATAGAATTTCTACACGAGCCCAAATACAGCGAAACATCATCCGCATATGGAGAAATGTTATTGCCTTTGGTCCCCAATCGGATCCCATCTATAGCATCCGCCAGCCTTATTGCCACAGCTAATAACAGAGCGGTCATTGGACAACCCTACCTGGTTCCACGTCCTAATGTGAAATCTGATCCCTTTGGTGAGAACAGCAGCAGTAGGACAGGTGTCAAACACCCCTATCCATTTGATGAACTCATCTCCTAGTATCATAATCAGATAGGTCCACTCGACCCTGTTAAAGGCCTTCTCTGCATCAAGTGAGATCACTAAGGCCTCCGGGCTATATAGATTTGCATGTTGAATAATGTTTAGAAGTTTCCTTATATTATGGTACGAGTATCTGCCCTTGACAAGCCCCGTCTGGTCGATATTGATGAGTGAAGGGAGCACCGCTTCTAGCCTAGTGGCCAAGGTTTTGGCTAACAGCCGTACATCTAAATTCTGGATAAAAATTGGCCTGAATGAAAGAGCCAATCATCAGCTGGTTTGCCCTTCTTTAGAATGTTATGATATGGGGGGAACGTTAGTCCTAGGACATAGACAAACACACTATCCAGGACACACTCTGTCCATATTGAACCTTCAACACCTAGGCACATACGCTGATTTCTCACATAGATGCACAAGCTTCAATCCGGTTACAGACCAGTTAACTAGGCCTGAGACCCCTGGACTTAGTGAGTGCAACAATATTAGCAGGCTAGTTATTGGTTTCGTAACAAGAATGAAAGAGATATTCACCTCCATCACCATCAAAGAGGACTGTTAACTACAGATTTAACAAATGCTGATCAATTTATCCTCAACTGTAACTCTCATGCTGTAGTGTTATGAAGCTACTTAAAGCAGCAATCAGCAGTAGAAACAATAACAAAGCATGCTCCTGATTCTGTAAAAAGCTGAGGGATGGTACTGGAGAAATGCAACCACTCTCAAATTAACAGACAAAGCTATGGATGCAAGGACTGACCCTCCATGATATCAACATTATAGTTTTAACCATGTTTTGAGGCTATATAGTGTTTGTTTACAATTTACATTGTTTGCAAACATTGAAGTAAAACACGCTTATATTTTTGGTTCTGATGGGGTACGACAGTTGAACTAAGCTCATGAGGCATTTATACGTTGTATTCTTCAAGAATCTATTGGTACGTATAATTAAGTCCAAAAATAGATGTAGCAACTGCTGATTGCCTCTTTAAGTTATATTTGGCTTTGTAGCTTAGCTTTAACACGTCAACATCACACCAGGCAGCACCCACTCAGCTCCCCATTGTAGTTTCCTAACATGCTAACAAGACTGGCTTGAAAAAAGGAGTGTGTTTATGAACTTTGTTTAAAATCTGTGCTCTTTGAGTGCGAGTCTGTGTGAAAAGAAATCTGTCTGTCTGTGTGATAGCCAGCCTGTGTGTGTGTGTTTCATCTGTAATTAAATCAGTCCATTTCTCCTCCCTGGGTTAGCGAGGCGCCAGTGGATCTGCCCAGGGAGAGAGAGAGAGAGAGAGACACACACACACACACACACACACAGCGAGACAGTCAGGCTCTGCCAGTTTCATTAGAGGTGATGGATGACCTCATGAGAAATTGGCCTTGTCGTCGACACTGCAGTTACACTTACCCACACTTCAAAGAGAAACACAAACTTCTGACAAGTGTGTGTGTGTGTTTGATAGCGAAAGACAGTGAAATAATGTGTGTGTGTGTGTGTGTCTGTCTCTCTCGCTCTGTCTATGAATACAACTATGCATACATTTAATTGCATGTGCAAGCGTCTGCGTGTTGTGTGTGTGGTGTGGTGTGTATCTCTGTGCTTCAGTGCAGTGGGGGGATGGTATTAGAGTGTGTTCCCACTGTGTACTGACTCTACCAGAGGCAGCCTGGGCGCTTGGTTAGTGGTTTTGGTGGACATTTCCATATTGCCCAGGGTCATATGGGCACCGTGCCCACTTCTGACGCTGTGTGTGTGTGTGTGTTTGTGTGTGTGTGTGTGTGTGCGCGTGCTGTGGGTGCCCGCTGAGGCGTGGGGAGATTAAAGCGGGCGCGCAGTGGCACAAAGGGCCTGTCTAGTGCTTTTTAATTCCCTAAATTAGGGCTTGTTGCCAACGCAATGCCAACCGAGGCTGATAGGAGGGCTCCTGGTAGGGCTAACACTCCAGAACTGACTGGTACTACTAGAACTAACTAGATAGGAGGGCTAACACTCCAGAACTGACTGGTACTACTAGAACTAACTATTAACTAGATAGGAGGGCTAACACTCCAGAACTGACTGGTACTACTAGAACTAACTATTAACTAGATAGGAGGGCTAACACTCCAGAACTGACTGGTACTACTAGAACTAACTATTAACTAGATAGGATGGCTAACACTCCAGAACTGACTGGTACTAATAGAACTAACTATTAACTAGATAGGAGGGATAACACTCCAGAACTGACTGGTACTACTAGAACTAACTATTAACTAGATAGGAGGGCTAACACTCCAGAACTGACTGGTACTACTAGAAGTAACTATTAACTAGATAGGAGGGCTAACACTCCAGAACTGACAGATAGTACTAGAACTAACTATTAACTAGATAGGAGGGATAACACTCCAGAACTGACTGGTACTACTAGAACTAACTATTAACTAGATAGGAGGGCTAACACTCCAGAACTGACTGGTACTACTAGAACTAACTATTAACTAGATAGAAGGGGTAACACTCCAGAACTGACTGGTACTACTAGAACTAACTATTAACTAGATAGGAGGGCTAACACTCCAGAACTGACTGGTACTACTAGAACTAACTATTAACTAGATAGGAGGGATAACACTCCAGAACTGACTGGTACTACTAGAACTAACTACTAACTAGATAGGAGGGCTAACACTCCAGAACTGACTGGTACTACTAGAACTAACTAGATAGGAGGGCTAACACTCCAGAACTGACTGGTACTACTAGAACTAACTACTAACTAGATAGGAGGGTTAACACTCCAGAACTGACTGGTACAACTAGAACTAACTACTAACTAGATAGGAGGGCTAACACTCCAGAACTGACTGGTACTACTAGAACTAACTAGATAGGAGGGCTAACACTCCAGAACTGACTGGTACTATTAGAACTAACTAGATAGGAGCGCTAACACTACAGAACTGACTGGTACTACTAGAACTAACTATTAACTAGATAGGAGGGCTAACACTCCAGAACTGACTGGTACTAATAGAACTAACTATTAACTAGATAGGATGGCTAACACTCCAGAACTGACTGGTACTACTAGAACTAACTATTAACTAGATAGGATGGCTAACACTCCAGAACTGACTGGTACTACTAGAACTAACTATTAACTAGATAGGAGGGCTAACACTTCAGAACTGACTGGTACTACTAGAACTAACTATTAACTAGATAGGAGGGATAACACTCCAGAACTGACTGGTACTACTAGAACTAACTACTAACTAGATAGGAGGGCTAACACTCCAGAACTGACTGGTACTACTAGAACTAACTAGATAGGAGGGCTAACACTCCAGAACTGACTGGTACTAATATAACTAACTAGATAGGAGGGCTAACACTCCAGAACTGACTGGTACTACAAGAACTAACTACTAACTAGATAGGAGGGCTAACACTCCAGAACTGACTGGTACTACTAGAACTAACTATTAACTAGATAGGATGGCTAACACTCCAGAACTGACTGGTACTACTAGAACTAACTAGATAGGAGGGCTAACACTCCAGAACTGACTGGTACTACTAGAACTAACTATTAACTAGATAGGAGGGCTAACACTCCAGAACTGACTGGTACAACTAGAACTAACTATTAACTAGATAGGATGGCTAACACTCCAGAACTGACTGGTACTACTAGAACTAACTATTAACTAGATAGGAGGGCTAACACTCCAGAACTGACTGGTACTACTAGAACTAACTATTAACTAGATAGGAGGGCTAACACTCCAGAACTGACTGGTACTACTAGAACTAACTATTAACTAGATAGGAGGGCTAACACTCCAGAACTGACTGGTACTACTAGAACTAACTAGATAGGAGGGCTAACACTCCAGAACTGACTGGTACTACTAGAACTAACTAGATAGGAGGGCTAACACTCCAGAACTGACTGGTACTACTAGAACTAACTATTAACTAGATAGGAGGGCTAACACTCCAGAACTGACTGATACTACTAGAACTAACTACTAACTAGATAGGAGGGCTAACACTCCAGAACTGACTGGTACTACTAGAACTAACTATTAACTAGATAGGATGGCTAACACTCCAGAACTGACTGGTACTACTAGAACTAACTACTAACTAGATAGGAGGGATAACACTCCAGAACTGACTGGTACTACTATAACTAACTATTAACTAGATAGGAGGGCTAACACTCCAGAACTGACTGGTACTACTAGAACTAACTATTAACTAGATAGGAGGGCTAACACTCCAGAACTGACTGGTACTACTAGAACTAACTATTAACTAGATAGGAGGGCTAACACTCCAGAACTGACTGGTACTAATAGAACTAACTACTAACTAGATAGGAGGGCTAACACTCCAGAACTGACTGGTACTACTAGAACTAACTATTAACTAGATAGGAGGGCTAACACTCCAGAACTGACTGGTACTACTAGAACTAACTATTAACTAGATAGGAGGGCTAACACTCCAGAACTGACTGGTACTAATAGAACTAACTACTAACTAGATAGGAGGGCTAACACTCCAGAACTGACTGGTACTACTAGAACTAACTATTAACTAGATAGGAGGGCTAACACTCCAGAACTGACTGGTACTACTAGAACTAACTATTAACTAGATAGGATGGCTAACACTCCAGAACTGACTGGTACTACTAGAACTAACTATTAACTAGATAGGATGGCTAACACTCCAGAACTGACTGGTACTACTAGAACTAACTACTAACTAGATAGGAGGGATAACACTCCAGAACTGACTGGTACTACTATAACTAACTATTAACTAGATAGGATGGCTAACACTCCAGAACTGACTGGTACTACTAGAACTAACTATTAACTAGATAGGAGGGCTAACACTCCAGAACTGACTGGTACTACTAGAACTAACTATTAACTAGATAGGAGGGCTAACACTCCAGAACTGACTGGTACTACTAGAACTAACTATTAACTAGATAGGAGGGCTAACACTCCAGAACTGACTGGTACTAATAGAACTAACTACTAACTAGATAGGAGGGCTAACACTCCAGAACTGACTGGTACTACTAGAATTAACTATTAACTAGATAGGATGGCTAACACTCCAGAACTGACTGGTACTACTAGAACTAACTATTAACTAGATAGGAGGGCTAACACTCCAGAACTGACTGGTACTACTAGAACTAACTAAATAGGAGTGCTAACACTCCAGAACTGACTGGTACTATTAGAACTAACTATTAACTAGATAGGAGGGCTAACACTCCAGAACTGACTGGTACTACTAGAATTAACTATTAACTAGATAGGATGGCTAACACTCCAGAACTGACTGGTACTACTAGAACTAACTATTAACTAGATAGGAGGGCTAACACTCCAGAACTGACTGGTACTACTAGAACTAACTACCAACTAGATAGGAGGGCTAACACTCCAGAACTGACTGGTACTACTAGAACTAACTATTAACTAGATAGGAGGGCTAACACTCCAGAACTGACTGGTACTACTAGAACTAACTATTAACTAGATAGGAGGGCTAACACTCCAGAACTGACTGGTACTACTAGAACTAACTATTAACTAGATAGGAGGGCTAACACTCCAGAACTGACTGGTACTACTAGAACTAACTACTAACTAGATAGGAGGGCTAACACTCCAGAACTGACTGGTACTACTAGAACTAACTATTAACTAGATAGGATGGCTAACACTCCAGAACTGACTGGTACTACTAGAACTAACTATTAACTAGATAGGATGGCTAACACTCCAGAACTGACTGGTACTACTAGAACTAACTAGATAGGAGGGCTAACACTCCAGAACTGACTGGTACTACTAGAACTAACTATTAACTAGATAGGAGGGCTAACACTCCAGAACTGACTGGTACTACTAGAACTAACTATTAACTAGATAGGAGGGCTAACACTCCAGAACTGACTGGTACTACTAGAACTAACTATTAACTAGATAGGAGGGCTAACACTCCAGAACTGACTGGTACTACTAGAACTAACTACTAACTAGATAGGAGGGCTAACACTCCAGAACTGACTGGTACTACTAGAACTAACTATTAACTAGATAGGATGGCTAACACTCCAGAACTGACTGGTACTACTAGAACTAACTATTAACTAGATAGGATGGCTAACACTCCAGAACTGACTGGTACTACTAGAACTAACTAGATAGGAGGGCTAACACTCCAGAACTGACTGGTATTACTAGAACTAACTATTAACTAGATAGGATGGCTAACACTCCAGAACTGACTGGTACTACTAGAACTAACTAGATAGGAGGGCTAACACTCCAGAACTGACTGGTACTACTAGAACTAACTATTAACTAGATAGGATGGCTAACACTCCAGAACGGACTGGTACTACTAGAACTAACTACTAACTAGATAGGAGGGCTAACACTCCAGAACTGACTGGTACTAATAGAACTAACTAGATAGGAAGGCTAACACTCCAGAACGGACTGGTACAACTAGAACTAACTACTAACTAGATAGGAGGGCTAACACTCCAGAACTGACTGGTACTAATAGAACTAACTAGATAGGAGGGCTAACACTCCAGAACTGACTGGTACTACTAGAACTAACTATTAACTAGATAGGATGGCTAACACTACAGAACTGACTGGTACTACTAGAACTAACTATTAACTAGATAGGAGGGCTAACACTACAGAAGTGACTGGTACTACTAGAACTAACTACTAACTAGATAGGAGGGCTAACACTCCAGAACAGACTGGTACTACTAGAACTAACTATTAACTAGATAGGAGGGCTAACACTCCAGAACTGACTGGTACTACTAGAACTAACTATTAACTAGATAGGATGGCTAACACTCCAGAACTGACTGGTACTACTAGAACTAACTATTAAGTAGATAGGAGGGCTAACACTCCAGAACTGACTGGTACTACTAGAACTAACTAGATAGGATGGCTAACACTCCAGAACTGACTGCTACTATTAGAACTAACTACTAACTAGATAGGAGGGCTAACACTCCAGAACTGACTGGTACTATTAGAACTAACTAGATAGGAGGGCTAACACTCCAGAACTGACTGGTACTACTAGAACTAACTATTAACTAGATAGGAGGGCTAACACTCCAGAACTGACTGGTACTACTAGAACTAACTATTAACTAGATAGGATGGCTAACACTCCAGAACTGACTGGTACTACTAGAACTAACTATTAACTAGATAGGAGGGCTAACACTCCAGAACTGACTGGTACTACTAGAACTAACTAGATAGGAGGGATAACACTCCAGAACTGACTGGTACTACTAGAACTAACTATTAACTAGATAGGATGGCTAACACTCCAGAACTGACTGGTACTACTAGAACTAACTAGATAGGAGGGCTAACACTCCAGAACTGACTGGTACTACTAGAACTAACTATTAACTAGATAGGAGGGCTAACACTCCAGAACTGACTGGTACTACTAGAACTAACTATTAACTAGATAGGATGGCTAACACTCCAGAACTGACTGGTACTACTAGAACTAACTATTAACTAGATAGGAGGGCTAACACTCCAGAACTGACTGGTACTACTATAACTAACTATTAACTAGATAGGAGGGCTAACACTCCAGAACTGACTGGTACTACTAGAACTAACTATTAACTAGATAGGATGGCTAACACTCCAGAACTGACTGGTACTACTAGAACTAACTATTAACTAGATAGGAGGGCTAACACTCCAGAACTGACTGGTACTACTAGAACTAACTATTAACTAGATAGGAGGGCTAACACTCCAGAACTGACTGGTACTACTAGAACTAACTAGATAGGAGGGCTAACACTCCAGAACTGACTGGTACTACTAGAACTAACTAGATAGGAGGGCTAACACTCCAGAACTGACTGGTACTACTAGAACTAACTATTAACTAGATAGGAGGGCTAACACTCCAGAACTGACTGGTACTACTAGAACTAACTACTAACTAGATAGGAGGGATAACACTCCAGAACTGACTGGTACTACTAGAACTAACTATTAACTAGATAGGATGGCTAACACTCCAGAACTGACTGGTACTACTAGAACTAACTATTAACTAGATAGGAGGGCTAACACTCCAGAACTGACTGGTACTACTAGAACTAACTATTAACTAGATAGGAGGGCTAACACTCCAGAACTGACTGGTACTACTAGAACTAACTATTAACTAGATAGGAGGGCTAACACTCCAGAACTGACTGGTACTACTAGAACTAACTACTAACTAGATAGGAGGGCTAACACTCCAGAACTGACTGGTACTACTAGAATTAACTATTAACTAGATAGGATGGCTAACACTCCAGAACTGACTGGTACTACTAGAACTAACTATTAACTAGATAGGAGGGCTAACACTCCAGAACTGACTGGTACTACTAGAACTAACTAAATAGGAGGGCTAACACTCCAGAACTGACTGGTACTATTAGAACTAACTATTAACTAGATAGGAGGGATAATACTCCAGAACTGACTGGTACTACTAGAACTAACTATTAACTAGATAGGAGGGCTAACACTCCAGAACTGACTGGTACTACTAGAACGAACTAGATAGGAGGGCTAACACTCCAGAACTGACTGGTACTACTAGAACTAACTAGATAGGAGGGCTAACACTCCAGAACTGACTGGTACTACTAGAACTAACTATTAACTAGATAGGAGGGCTAACACTCCAGAACTGACTGGTACTACTAGAACTAACTATTAACTAGATAGGATGTTTAACACTCCAGAACTGACTGGTACTACTAGAACTAACTATTAAGTAGATAGGAGGGCTAACACTCCAGAACTGACTGGTACTACTAGAACTAACTAGATAGGATGGCTAACACTCCAGAACTGACTGGTACTATTAGAACTAACTACTAACTAGATAGGAGGGCTAACACTCCAGAACTGACTGGTACTATTAGAACTAACTAGATAGGAGGGCTAACACTCCAGAACTGACTGGTACTACTAGAACTAACTATTAACTAGATAGGAGGGCTAACACTCCAGAACTGACTGGTACTACTAGAACTAACTATTATCTAGATAGGATGGCTAACACTCCAGAACTGACTGGTACTACTAGAACTAACTATTAACTAGATAGGAGGGCTAACACTCCAGAACTGACTGGTACTACTAGAACTAACTAGATAGGAGGGATAACACTCCAGAACTGACTGGTACTACTAGAACTAACTATTAACTAGATAGGAGGGCTAACACTCCTGAACTGACTGGTACTACTAGAACTAACTATTAACTAGATAGGAGGGCTAACACTCCAGAACTGACTGGTACTACTAGAACTAACTACTGCTCACTGACAGACAGGAGGACATACATACACAGAGAGAGAGGCCCTTGTTAACATTTCCACTCACTTACTTGAATTAAATTTACTGTAGATGTTGTATATAGTATACAGCCTTAGCTAATTTCAGCAAGCACACGTGCCACCCTTATTTACAATCTTGGTGTCATCACCATCTTCCCCCCTAATACTAATGTGGCTCTTCAACAGTTTCAGAACAGTTCAGCGCCATCCTCTGTTTCCCTTCAGAATGATGTCACAAAGAATTCCCAGTGGAATGAGTGTCAACTGTATCTGCATACGTATACCCCGAGGGTGTTTGGACACTGGTGTGTGTGTGCGTGTGCATGACTGTTTGTCACTGTGTATACATGCAGAGCCTTCAGAAAGTATTTGTACGCCTTGACTTATTCCACATTCTGTTGTTACAGCCTGAATTCAAAATGGATTCAATGTATATTGTCTCTCACCCATCTACACACACAAAGTGAAAACAGGTTTTTAGAAATGTGATTATTATCCTGCTGAAATGTGACTGTCTCCCAGTGTCTGTTGGAAAGCAGGCTGAACCAGGTTTTCCTCTCGGATTTTGCCTGTGTTTTTCTCTATTTTGTTTCTTTTTATCCAAAAAAACTCCCTAGTCCTTGCCGATGACAAGCATACCCATAACATTATGCAGCCACCACCATGCTTGAAAATATGAAGAGTGGTACTCAGTGATGTGTTGGATTTTCCACAAACATAACGCTTTGTATCCAGGACATAAAGTTTTTGCAGTTTTACTTTAGTGCATTTTTGCCAACAGGATGCATGTTTTGGAATATATTTATTCTGTACAGGTTTCTTCTTTTCACTCTGTCATTTAGGTTAGTATTGTGGAGTAACTACAATGTTGTTGATCCATCCTCAGTTTTCTCCTATCACAGCCATTAAACTCTGTAACTGTTTTAAAATCACCATTGGCCTCATGGTGAAATCCCTGAGCGGTTTCCTTCTTCTCCGGCAACTGAGTTAGGAAGGACGCCTGTATCCAAAGTGTAATTAATAACTTCACCACGTTCAAAGGGATATTCAATGTCTGCTTATTATTATTTTTATCTACCAATAGGTGCCCTTCTTTGCGAGGCATTGGAAAACCTCCCTCTTCTTTGTGGTTGAATCTTTGTTTGAAATTCACTGCTCGACTGAGGGACCTTACAGATAATTGTATGTGTGGGGTACAGAGATGAGGTAGTCATACAAAAATCACGTTCAACACTATTATTGAGTCCATGCAGCTTATTATGTGAAGGGTTGAATAGTTGACTCAAGACCTTTCAGCTTTTCATTTTTAATGAATTTGTTTGTTACAATTTTTTAAAACATAATTCCACTTTGGCATTATGGTGTATTGTGTGTAGGCCAGTGATACAAAATCTCAATTGAATCCATTTTAAATTCAGGCTGTAACACAACAAAATGTGGAAAAAGTCAAGGGGTGTGAATACTTTCTGGAGGCACTGTGTGTGCCTGAATGTATAAGCGTGTTTGTCTCCAATCTCTCCATGCCCGCGGGGTATTGGCACCCAGCTAAAGGGCCAGTGTGTGGACACAGGGGTGTGTGTATGTCAGGTCTCCAAGGCCCCTCCCTCTCTCTCTGTGTAATCCAAATCCACTTTCAAAGGTGCTGCTCTGGCATTAATACACCATGTGACGTCATTGCCAAAGCCATTTGACTTGCAATATATTTCAACCACTATATTCAAATGATTAATGTTCTCTATATTGATACTATATTGATAAGTAACTAACTTATTTGTGCAAAGTACATTACAAATGCTTTAGCAAGCTGCAGTGATACTGCACAGCAGTTGTAATACTAACATAAATGGTAGCAATGACTTACTTTCATGGATGATTGTGTGTCTGTGTTACGTGTTTAGCAGGTGTGTGATGTGATGAACATTGGTGCTGTGACATTAGGATATAAGGGCCTTCCTCAGTACAGTGAAGTATTATTGATGTATGGAACGTTACGCTTAAGTGTATAAATAGTGTATTTGAAATGTATGTAGTTCTGTCCTTGAGTTGAAAGCTTTATGAACTGGTATGTGTGTGAATGGTAGGGCTGGGAATTACTAGGGACTTCACGATACCATATTATCATCAGACTTTGGTGCCGATACGATTGTCACAATTCTATATGCATTGCGATTCGATATTGTGATTTTTATTGCGATTCTATGTTCCAAACATATTGCTCACTGTATGTCTGCTGCAGAGGGACAAGAGAGACATTAAAAAAGGAGTTTTGATCAGTCATGGAAACAAAAGGGCTGAAAACATTTGTGTCCATATTTAAAAAGAAGATGGAGAACAAGGTATTAAGGAAAAATACTGGTGTTTTGATGCAGGTACAGCCAACGAGCGCAAAAATAATACTGTGATATTGTCGAAATGATACGATTTATCGTTAAAAAATGATGTCCCGATATGTAACTGTATGGATTTTCTCCCCCCATCACTAGTGACTGGTGGACACTGCTGGGTGTGAATGTGGTATAGCCGGACTCAGGTGGAAATGTAAGACAAGCTGCTGAGGTGGAAACCATTGAATAAAAAGTTTAAATGGAGGAAACTCCAACCGATTCAAGGTTGCTGCGTTCACGTCTGTTAACTCTGATCACGGTGGCTGAGGTGAAATCCTCAGTGGGGGCCAAGGACCTTAAGTGAAACCCCCTTCTGATTCTGGTTCAGTTTATATTAGCAGGAGCGTAACAACTCCATCGGATTCTGGTTCAGTTTATATTAGCAGGAGCGTAACAACTCCATCTGATTCTGGTTCAGTTTATATTAGCAGGAGCGTAACAACTCCATCGGATTCTGGTTCAGTTTATATTAGCAGGAGCGTAACAACTCCATCTGATTCTGGTTCAGTTTATATTAGCAGGACCGTAACAACTCCATCTGATTCTGGTTCAGTTTATATTAGCAGGACCGTAACAACTACATCTGATTCTGGTTCAGTTTATATTAGCAGGAGCGTAACAACTCCATCTGATTCTGGTTCAGTTTATATTAGCAGGAGCGTAACAACTCCATCTGATTCTGGTTCAGTTTATATTAGCAGGAGCGTAACAACTCCATCTGATTCTGGTTCAGTTTATATTAGCAGGAGCGTAACAACTCCATCTGATTCTGGTTCAGTTTATATTAGCAGGACCGTAACAACTACATCTGATTCTGGTTCAGTTTATATTAGCAGGAGCGTAACAACTCCATCTGATTCTGGTTCAGTTTATATTAGCAGGAGCGTAACAACTCCATCTGATTCTGGTTCAGTTTATATTAGCAGGAGCGTAACAACTACATCTGATTCTGGTTCAGTTTATATTAGCAGGAGCGTAACAACTCCATCTGATTCTGGTTCAGTTTATATTAGCAGGAGCGTAACAACTCCATCTGATTCTGGTTCAGTTTATATTAGCAGGACCGTAACAACTACATCTGATTCTGGTTCAGTTTACACTATACCTAAGCTACCCCTTATGGGTGGTAGACTACAACCCATTACACTATACCTAAGCTACCCTTTATGGGTGGTAGACTGCAACCCATTACACTATACCTAAGCTACCCCTTATGGGTGGTAGACTACAACCCATTACACTATACCTAAGCTACCCCTTATGGGTGGTAGACTGCAACCCATTACACTATACCTAAGCTACCCCTTATGGGTGGTAGACTACAACCCATTACACTATACCTAAGCTACCCCTTATGGGTGGTAGACTACAACCCATTACACTATACCTAAGCTAACCCTTTATAGGTAGTGTAATGTGTTACAGTCTACCATCTCAGCTAACCCTTTATAGGCGGTAGACTGTAACACATTACACCATCTCAGCTAACCCTTTATAGGTGGTAGACTGTAACACATTACACCATCTCAGCTAACCCTTTATAGGTGGTAGACTGTAACACATTACACCATCTCAGCTAACCCTTTATAGGTGGTAGACTGTAACACATTACACCATCTCAGCTAACCCTTTATAGGTGGTAGACTGTAACACATTACACTATCTCAGCTAACCCTTTATAGGTGATAGACTGTAACACATTACACTATCTCAGCTAACCCGTTAAGGGCGATAGACTATAACAAGGCTAAAGATTCAAGGCCTGGTTATTTCATTAATGTTGCATTGTACCTAAAGAATTCCATAGCAGGTGGTATCTGTAACAAAATTCCTACAAATTTAAGAGATGACATGTTACCCCAGGAAACCCATTGCGGGTGGTAACTGTAAAAAGTCTATTCTTTACCCCAGGAAACCCATTATGGGCGGTAACTATAGAAACAAGGTAGCTTTATTCACATCAGGGGAATTTAGCCAAAAGTGTCAGCCTATTTGCAATGCACCTCCTTGTTATTGCATTTTAGTGTGTTACGCTGGCATTCAGTAGCATTATGAATCACATGATTATGAAGGCAGTAATGTAGATTTTCATTTTAAATCTATGTAGTTCTGTCCTTGACCTGTTCTGGTCTATTAATGTTCTGTATTATGTCATGTTTCATGTTCTGTGTGGAACCCAGGAAGAGTAGCTGCTGCTTTCACAACCGCTAATGGGGATCCTATTACAATATTAATGTTGGTGTGTGTGTGTGTCCACACGGATGCCCGTCCGCCTGTTCTAATCCCAGTCTCTCTCAGCATCTGGAGCATTGACACAGTTTAAAGGCCTGGCGATGCCCACATAGGGCTGGCCCATTGCGCACACACTCACACACGGCCTATCTGGGGCACCAGAAGGCCCGGGAACCGCCAAGGCAGAGGCTGCCCACGTTGGCACCGCCACTGGGGGGGGGGCACTGCTGGCGCTCGGGGGAGAGAGGGAAATGGCAAGGGTGTGTGTGTGTGGTGGAGCTGAGGGAGTGAGGAAAGGAGAGGGGGAGGAGGGGGGCACCTGGCATGGGATAATCACCCTGGGAATGGTCCCATGCCCTCTGCAGATATCAGGGAGGGAGGGAGGGATGGGGAGGGGGTGTTAGAGAAAGAGGGATGAAGAGAGAGGGGGGAGATATAGAGCGAGGGGGTGTGGGGAGAGAGAGAGAATGGATGGGTTGTTAGTGTATGTATTGAGAGAACTCTTAACACTTCACATGGGACTGGGAGTATGGATGGTTTTATCATGCTAATGCTCTGCTCTGCTCTTAAAGGACAGGTGCTACTTTTCACCCATAACAAGCTGGCATGAGATGCTTGTGATGCCCTCGCTCGCCCTCTTTCTCCCTGTCTCTCGCTCTCTCTTTCTCCCTGTCTCGCTCTTTTTCCCTGTCTCTCACTCTTTTTCCCTGTCTCTCACTCTTTTTCCCTGTCTCGCTCTTTTTCCCTGTCTCTCTCTCTCTCTTTCTCCCTGTCTCTATTTCTCGCTCTCTCTTTTTCAATGTCTCTGTCACTCTACCTTTTACCCACAGCTGGCATCAGATGCTTATGGCACAACCCCCCCTCTCTTTCCATCTCTCTACTTTTCACCATACAGGCTGGAATTGGGTGATTATACCCCTCTCTCTCCCTTATCTCTCCTTCAGTCCAGGCCTCAGGTTGCATCAGGGTCGCCTCCCTCTCTCCCTGCCCTGCGTGTCCTGGCCCACTGATGGCCTATCTCTCCCTGCCCTGCCCTGGCCCACATATGGCCTATCTCTCCCTGCCCTGCCCTGGCCCAACTGATGCCACCCCACGCCTGCCTCCATCCTCGCCTGAACTCTCTCTCTCTGTAGTGGGCACAGATGCCCATGTTGGCCTGCAACAGCTGTCTCACCATGTGGCACTACCAAGTGTTGCCACCCAATGGAGTGGGAGTGGGGTGAGGGGGAGAAAGGGTGGTGGGGGAGAGGGTGTGGGGAGGGGGTCTGAGTTGAGATGTGAGGGGCCGAGTTCATGAATATTAATGTTGTGATCACAGCCGTGTTCTGCCCAGGCAGGATCAAAAATCCAGGCAGATTCCTGCCTGTCTCTGTCTTTTTCTCCCTCCATCTTTCTTCATTTTTCTAATGTTCTTTTAGCTCTTTTGCACTCTTCTTCTCTCTCCCTTCTCTCTTTCTCTCTCCCCCTCTCCTCTCCTTCCCTCGCTCTCCCTATCTACCCCCTCCCCCCCTTTCGCTCTCACTCTCTCCCAGTAGAGTCAGTAAAGGTGATGGCCAGCGCCCATGTCTCCCCCAGCCACAGACAGGAAGCCCCTGGAAACAGAGAGAGGGAGGGAAACGTCAAACGCCTGGTTCTCATTGGTCGAAGAGTTCAAAATACACAAGCCATAACCAATAAGAAGACAAGCAGTCATCTAAGGAGTGAGACACAGAGACAGAGTAGTTTCATCCAAAAGCTATACATGAGAAGTGCCAAAACAGACTAGAGGCAACAAAATGGTGGCCATCGAGTGACGGGCGGCCTCCATTTTGGGGCGAGATAATTTCAGCTTCCAGACAAGGTATCTTAAATAATCCTCCTCCTCACCTCAAATAAAAATGATATTCAGAATTTCTGAACTAACACTTACACTTGACTCCCCCCGCCATCTCTGATTTTGCTGATAGCTCCTTTATTGAGGAAAAACGTACTCACTACGACTGTGATGTGTGGTTGTCCCACCTAGCTATCTTAAGATGAACGCACCAACTGTAAGTCACTCTGGATAACAGCGTCTGCTAAATGACTAACATGTAAATGTAAGTGAGTCATCCAAACAGCTAAATAAGTGGCATCATAAATATTTATTTTTTTAACATGACTAAATCTACCAGGTGGTCGCTAATTCTAGCTACACATTGCTAGTGGATGGGGTGAGTTAGCGACCACCACACAATGTAAAGCATTATAATCTTGGTCACAGCTGAGTATATGCAATATTCAGAGACACACTTGTCTGGTTACACAAGACTAAGCACTGTGACAGCCTATGGCTTTACACAGTACATACATGCATTCTGTTATAATAGAAAACAGATTGGAAGGAAAACTAATCAAAAGTGAGTGATGTGATGATGGCGTCACAGTTCTATAGCTATAGCTACGGCATCAGGAGAGGAGAGGGGCTGTCAGAATGAAAAGAACACACACACACACACACTGGCCAAAACAGCAGGGGTAAAAGCTAAAGGGACCGCGAGAAGGATGGTAGAGATGGAGGAGAGAAAGAGAGAGAGAGAAAGCGAGGGATGGGGCAGCAGATCAGAGAGTGTCTCTAGTGTCTTGCTCTCCCTTTAAAGAAGAGCCAGGAAAACAGATTAGGAGTCCACTCTTTTTCTCCTGGGGGAGCAGAGCACCCCCCCCCTGAACACACACACACACACACACTGTAGACCCTCCACTGCACCGGTCCTCTTTACAAACAACAACTGTGTTGGCTAATAGTAGCTGAAGCTAACTCTAAGTGACCCGGCCCACTGCTTAGTTAATTAGCGTGTTTTCTCACGGCTGAACCTAAGACGGTTTGTGTGTCCCATCTCCTCCTTTGACCAACATGTGGACTTAGAGGTGTAATTACGGGTTTCTCTGCCCTGTGTCACGTTTGCAAACAGTTTATGGCTGTTTAATGGGAGGGAGTATTTACTTAGAAAGCCTACTGAGGTACACACTTCCGCTGCCGATGGCTCGGTTGCTCCATTTCATGGGCAGGTGTCTGTGCATGAGTGCATCTTGTGGTTGTATTTCGGTGTATGAATGTTTTTTAATCAAATAAAATTGTATTTGTCACATGCACCAAATACAAAATGCTTACTACAAGCCCTTAACCAACAATGCAGTTCAAGAAATAGTTAATAAAATATTTACTAAATAAACAAAAGTTTAAAAAATCTAATCAATCAAAAAGTAACACAATAAATGTACATAACAATAATGAGTCAATGTGCGGGGGTACAGGTTAGTCAAGGTAATTTGTAAAGTGACTATGCATAGATAATAAACAGCGAGTAGCAGCAGTGTAAAAACAAAGGGGGGGAGGGGGTCAATGTAAATAGTCCAGTGGATTAATTGTTCAGCAGTCTTATGGCTTGGGGATAGAAGCTGTTAAGGAGCCTTTTGGTCCTAGACTTGGCGCTCAGGTACCGCTTTCCGTGTGGTAGCAAAAAAACAGTCTATGACTTGGGTCACTGGAGTCTGACAATTTTTTGGACCTTCCTCTGACACCGCCTGGTATATAGATCCTGGATGTCAGGAAGCTTGGCCCCAGTGATGTACTGGTGTGTGTGCATGGCTATCGTTTGTTTGTGTGTGTGTGTGTGTGTGTGTGTGTGTGTGTGTGTGTGTGTGTGTGTGTGTGTGTGTGTGCCAGCCTGCGTCTCCTAGTATCTATTCAGGTTTACAGAGCTGCCCATGGCAGTAGGTGATAAGCACCAGTCCAACCAGACTGTACTAGCCTGGACAGGCCTGTCATTACCAGGGTAGTGTTCCATTTTCAACTCCCGGTCCTGTAACCAGAAATCTAGTAACCAGGAACTCAACTCACTTTTTGCCTTTGAGTATTAGTTGTGTATTGGGTTTAGTGGAGTTTCACAGCCACATGGGATTGAGTCTCACAGCGATGTGGACATACTTTATACACTCCAAACCTAACTGTATCAAGCTCAGCCAGATCACCTGTGATACAAATCAGTATTCAATGTCCATCCATGTCTGAGGATGTCGGGAGATGACGTGTCAAAAGTGAGCACTGTTACCTTCAAGTAGGTTTGGGTTTTGCTAGGGCGCTGTGGATGAGGATGGGCGTAAGCATCTGCCTCTGGTGACAAAGGTTGTATGTTCGAATCCAGCGATAGAAAGTTGTTGTTGATTTTTGTGTTAAGCCTATCCCAAACCTTAACCCTTACATTAACCATTCAGACTTAATGCCTAACCTTAAGAATTTGGAGTTAATGCCTAAACTTAACCCCAACCTCGAAAATTCTGAGTTAATGCCTAAACTTAACCCTAACCTCGAAAATTCTGAGTTAATGTCTAAACTTAACCCTAACCTCGAAAATTCTGAGTTAATGTCTAAACTTAACCCTAACCTCGAAAATTCTGAGTTAATGTCTAAACTTAACCTTAAACACTTTGAAATTGGACGTTTGGAACAACTTGTAAAGAGACTGTGAGAGCCTGTTGGTCAGCCAGCCAGGAAGCAGCTAGCAACCCTTGGTTGGCCAGTAGTGCCTCTGTTTCACTTTGTTGTTGTTTTCTCTCTCCTTCCCCCTTTCTCCCTCCCTCTCTTTTCTGTTACTCTCCCTGTCAGACTGTAAAGGGGATGCAGACAGAGAAAAGGAGAAATGGCCAGAAAAGCCATCCAAACTCCATCCAGCCAGAGAGTGAGATTTGTAATGCTAGACAACACTCAGTCAGTCGCAATGCAATGCTAGAATAAACCCCTCTCCCTCTCAGCCTGCAGACAAACAGGCCCTTGTGTGTTCCAGGGCCTTGTGTACGCCCCAAATGGCACCCAAACCCTGTGTAGTGCACTACTTTTAACCACAGCCCTATGGGGGATAGTGTTCCATTTGGGACGTAAGACCTTGTGTGGGATATGGCACTTCTCCCTTCTCACAGCTCTGTTGACCAGTCCCAAACAGAGGAGGAACACACAGTATAGGCCTACTAGGCAGATCAGATTCGGTTTGGGGTTTTTATGTTGAAGGCTGAACTCTTGTCTTTATCTTGATTTGATTGCTTGAGGTAATGTTGAGTTGGGCCTGCTAACATGACTGTGTCTGCTAACATGACTGTGTCTGCTAACATGACTGTGTCTGCTAACATGACTGTGTCTGCTAACATGACTGTGTCTGCTAACATGACTGTGTCTGCTAACATGACTGTGTCTGCTAACATGACTGTGTCTGCTAACATGACTGTGTCTGTATGGATCTGTAATGTTATCTCGGAGAACTCGTCACATTGGCAGTCATCTTATCTCCTCATATCCGTTTGCTCTTAGTAGTTCCATCCATGTGAAGTTCATGTTAATAATTCACTCTAGACAGATGTCCTGACCGAAGGCCCAGTCTGAGTGTGGACACCTGGATGAGATTAGTGTGGATCTATATTGTTCAACTGCTCACCTATACTAAATGATATGATGAGCAAAGTGGTGAGCCAGTTCCTGATGTGAGGAAAAAAGTAATTCCTTAATTAATACATCCACATGGTTTAGGAAAGGTGGTAGAAATATGTCTTTCTCAACATTGACACTTGCCCTCTATGCTGCAATAACTGGGCCCGCCTAACATGTTGGGCCTTATTTTTTCATAACTACAGGCCACCTATCCCAGAACTTTTTCTTCCATAACTAATTTGTCTAATCGATAAAAAGCCAGAAAAGTTGAAAGAGGGTCCCAGCTGAACTTTCCGCTCTGATCGTTCCATATACCGCCGTCACTCGAGCTTCCAGACAGTGAGGTTTTTAAGACTCATAGCCCACATAATGGCTGCTCTTAAAACAATGCGGTCGCAAGAGAGGTCGTTATGGGGGCGGCGGTAACCGCTGTGCACCGCTAACCCTTAATTACCTTTAATTAGTCCAAAGCTTCCTCTAATTGACGCGTAGATGGCTCGGGTTAGGTTTGCCTTTGCTCTTGCTGTGAGGAGACAATTAGGCCGTATTGCTTCGGCACGGCAACAAAAGTTCAACTGTTTGTTTTTTTAACTCCCTGGAACATAGTATTACTTCGATATTTTTTAAGAGAATGGTTTGGCCCCATGTTGTCTCCGTCCAAGTGAAAACAAACTATTTGAAGCCGTTTTTACCAGCATTGAAGGCTTACAGTCTTACAGTTTTATTTTCTCTTCTTGGCTAGGCCTATAGTGTTTGATAAATCAAATCAAGCAAATCCCAATGAGTTTATTTATGACTTTATCCCAACATTTTAAAAACATTATTTCAATGTTCTTATAAACAAATCGTTTTCATCTACCAAGTTTCAAGTAAATACTGTTAATCCCATATACATAAAAATAGGGAATGATTACTATAAGACAAAGGTTATGAACCTACAGCAATAGCCACTGAACAGGGGTAAAGCTGGAGGGGGGCATTGAGACTTCATATTACAGGAATAGATTATATTATGCCTAGATTACAATAGATTATATTATAATTATTAATTCTATTGTCAAATCATGAAAATACAATTTTGAGGGAAGTTTCATCCCTGCGACGCTGAGTTGTGAATATAGGACAGCCAGTTCCGCCTGTATGCATGCATTCAACAAGCCTTGGCCACTTTAAAAAATATTACAGCATAGGCTATTAATTATTAATCTGTCAATTGTCATATTTTTGGGAACATTTTTCACAACGTTTTTCATCGAAAGTAGTGTGTTTATTTCCATGTATGACAGAGGTTTAGTATTTATTTTCGAATCTATAGGATATGCGACAAGAGTCTGACTCATTGCAGTGCCCTCGTGCACAAAGCACTGCAGAATTAACCACCATAATAAGTTCCTATTCTATATGCATTTCTATAGCCCCGATACTGCAGGCATATCCGGTCCTATTGGTCCAAGTTCTTGCATTCATTTATCGACATACTGAACATTTTTGGATATAGCCCATCATTATTCGTTTTTCTTCGTTCGTTTAGGCTTAATGTGATATACATGTTTTGACAATATTATTTTCAACAAAGTGTTTATCTTTCAGATGGAATATTTTAAGAATTGATTGCCAAATATTTTACTTTAAAATTATTTTCTTCTGAACAGTTTTATTATACCTATAATTGTGCATATTTGTGGTCTTTTTTTTATTTATTAAATGTTTTACAAAGAATAGAAAGAATAGGTAAGTGTTTAAAAAAGGACCATAAGAATTAACCATGATAACACACATGACAAATTGCTTTGGAGGTAAATTCGGTTCCTCAACTCTTACCTTTGAAATATTTGTTGAACAAAAGTCATTTTTCGTTTTTATATTTGTCATTGTCCTTCTGAAATGTGTAACATTAATAATTTGTTTGCTATATGGAAACTAATGTGAAACCGGTTTCTAGGGGGTTAAATTGAAACTGGTTATGCAAAATTGATATTGTGACCATGAACAATTATAATTTGTAACGATGGAGTATATAAAAGTATTCATTCGTAGATATACTTTACTGTGTCAACGAAGAGACAGCTTCTCAATTAGCACCTGCATGTGAAATATAATATGATGCCAGAAATTCTGTAAAGAATGATAAAAAAAGACTGAAATTACTTAGAAAACACCATGTGCCAGTCGACGATGAAAAACCAATGCATTGAAAATAAATTAGTAAAATAATCGAATGCCCTTATTGTAGGCTTTGGGAAGTATGCAAATAATTTGTTATAAAATAATACTGTATATGATTTGATAAGGACTTTTCCTAGATAATTAAATGGACAACATATTTTGAAACGAAAATGGTGTATAGTTATTCCAAAAACGTTTTACAATGCTGAAATATAGGCTATAGCTGATAGACTAGTGCAATTAACAGTTAAACTAAGTGACATTTTCATAGGTCTGATATATAAACAGTGGGTCATCTCATTTTCAGAACTAAGATCCTATTGTCAATATATCATCATAGTAGCCTACCCTGCATGCTATTTAGTGATCGAAGTTGTATTTATTAGCCTACTTATTGTTTAATATTTGTTATCGTGGTAAGCTATATGCTATCGCTGGAATGACCTACAACAGACGGCAAAAGAGAAACGATTGGAATTTGGAATCTCTATTCTATTTTGATTCCTTCAGAGACAATATGTGTCTAAGGCCTGTGAAAAACAATATTACCATGGTAAAATAATGTTGCCAAAGATAGACATATTTGAGACATTTATCACAATGTTTGTGTTTTGTTTGTTAAAATGAGTTAGGAGAAATAACTAGCCTAACTGCGTGAGGATTAAGTTCAACTCTGTTTGTCTTTCGTTTGTAGGCTACACTCCTCAACACACTACGGTCTATTTCTTCTATTCAAAAGCAGAGCATAAACATTGAGCGAAATGTTTTGTCGCGTTCTTGACAGACTTTCTCCCACACCACCCTCCCCCCCACACCTTTTAACCCTCTCGTGTTAAATGGAATACTCGAGATTAGGTTGAAATAATAACTTAAATTATAATTCAATGAATTAATAATAGATGAGGCCAAATGCGTTGGGAGGTCAATATTCAATAATTCATCACGCCGTTATGTTTCTCCTGATGTGATGTGCTGCAGGAATGTCATTGCGTGTCTGATTGAATAGCTCCAGATTCTTTAAAAACAAACCAAAAATAAGACCTCAAAGTATAAAAATATATTTAGCTTATCAAAAACAAATACATGTATTGGCCCCCACCCATGTTGATGGTTGTATTTCTTAGGCCTGGGCTATATGTGGCATGTCTGGTTGACTAGCTCCAGATTGTAGTCCGGATAGTGAACATTTATCGTTCAAATGGATTATCGTTATTTATCAAAAGTACATAAATAGCCTATTTAGAAGTTGTTGTTTTTTTACGCATGTGGGGAGGCCTATATGTGGTGTGTGTGTGTTTTGTGTCTTCAACCTGCGTTGCAAATTTGATTATGACTGCAAATGAGCGGCATATCAGTCCTATATAACATTTTGAAAAACTGCACGAACTCTCGAAAAGTATAGCCATGCAGGACAGACAGACAGAGAACAATACACCATTTATGGGTTAAACCCCATGCATGGGTTAAATTCCATTCCTGAATTCAGTAATGTCACATCAATTGTCCTGCACCTGTTAGCTAAATAAACTTAGGTGGATGGCCTAAACTTTCCTCAGCTTGTTAGCTAAATAAACTTAGGTGGATGGCCTAAACTTTCCTCAGCTTGTTAGCTAAATAAACTAAGGTGGATGGCCTAAACTTTCCTCAGCTTGTTAGCTAAATAAACTTAGGTGGATGGCCTAAACTTTCCTCAGCTTGTTAGCTAAATAAACTAAGGTGGATGGCCTAAACTTTCCTCAGCTTGTTAGCTAAATAAACTAAGGTGGATGGCCTAAACTTTCCTCAGCTTGTTAGCTAAATAAACTAAGGTGGATGGCCTAAACTTTCCTCAGCTTGTGTCTTGATAGTCAACTTTTTTTCTGTGATACGCTCTTAGAAAAAAAGGTTCTGGATAGAACCAAAAAGGGTTCTATTGCTTGCTTCATATGGCATCCCTAAAGGTTCTATATAGAACCATGTTGTAGGGTTCTTTGATCAGAACCCCAGAGGTTCTTCTTCACTGAACCCAAATTGGTTCCATATAGGGTTCTATGTGGAACCAACTTCGGTTCTAGAACCTTAAGGGGTGCCATATATGAAGTAAGCATAGAACTCTTTTTGGTTCTATCCATAACCTTTTTTTTTATATTCCAATGTGGGATATTCTAAATTCAATTGCTATTGCATCCATGATCCATCCATATTACATATCCTTTTCTATAGGCTCGGAACTTTGAGGCGATTACATGAGGATGTCTGGGAGGCCTCAGAGCGCGCGCTGCCTGATCTCACCAAATTTCTGCCACTGCCAAAGGCCGCGCATGGCCGTGCACACTCTGGTCACTTTAGAAACTTTCGCTGACCCAAATGACCTAGAAATACGTAATTATTTTTAGTGTTGGCATAGTTATTAGGTTTATATCGACTGCAGTTCATGAATGTCACTATGAAACACAGGGGAAAGTTCCAAGTTGAACTAACTACCTGTCCTGTCCTGACCAGGACTATTCCACTAGCCTACACCTGACACCTCTATCCCTAACTCATCTCCCTCTTTCTCTCTCCGTTCCTCTGCGGCTGGTAACGGTAGCGCAAGACAGTACAGGCAGCCCGTAATCCCCGCTGCCCGTGATTTAGCCCGAGCCCGCATAATGCTCCTAAACCCCCAGCTGCTACCCTGGCCACTTGCTCCCCGCGACAGACTGCGAACAGTTCGCGTTATTAATAATTCAACCAACTCGACGCTTCCACGAGACCACGACCGGCTGATCGCTCTGACCGGCCCCGACGCTAATAAGGCTATACAACTGCCCTCATTCTTATTCCATTTTAAATGGACATTAACCTCCAACCGTGTCGCTGATATTGGGGAATAAACCGCTATCAGTATTGATATTGGAACGTAGGCTACGGCTATCTCCTCAGCAGTCAGCATTTTACACGAGGATTTTTCGACAGGTCTTTGTTTCTGCGGTGTAGGCATTTTGGTATCTCGGCAATGCAATAACGATTTTGAAGACGTCTCTTTCATCTCGTACGCTTTGAGGAGGAGGAGGCGTGGGACCAGGGGACTCTCCGATTGTGGATCAAGAGTGAGAGAGGGGGACAAGGGGGAAGCAGAACGAGAAGACAGACAGTGGAGGAAGAGATTGGGGTGTTGGTGTTAGGTTGGATACACATTTTGGAAATGGGAGCAGAGAGCTGTTATTTTGAAGGGGGAGAAAATAAATAAACAAAAACTTACTTTCTATCTTATCTCCGTCCACACAGTATTTTAGCTATTTGTGAGACGTTTGTTGGTGGTTCGGCGTCTCTCTCACGTCACTGATTAGTTGCAGAACTTTCTTTCACCGCTCGGTGTTGAAGGCAGCAGGACTTGGACTCGAACGTCTCCCGAACTTATTGGGCCGTCGACGAGCGTTGACGATGGATGCAACTTGTGCTAACAAGTGAAAAGAAGAATCCAGAATAACGCGGAGAAGTAGGGAGTCTGCTGCTACGCTGTCCGTCCTTTCCTTTTCTCTCGCAGAAGACAAGACTAACTTTTTCAAAGACCGTTTTCTGGGCCACAGGCCGACTTGTTTAAAGGACTTGTTTTTGCTTCCGGTAACACCGAAGAAAAAACAGAGTCGCGCTCTCTCGCCCTCTTCTCTCCCTCTCCCTCTCTCTCACTTTTTTTGGAAGCAGAATTTTTAAAGTAAAATGGGTCTTTGAGAGAGTTGGCACATCTCCCTGCGCTATAATGGTACGTGCTATGTAAATTAATATCATCACAGGAGAAAGCCTTTCAAACTATTGCCATATTATTTCTAAGGTTGATATGTAGAATACCTTTACACTTTAACAATATGTTATAATTATGTTACAGTTCATTTAAGAGGGGACTTATTTGATTCACGTCAGTCAAAATCTACATCTCAGTCGAAAGAGGAGTATTTGTTATTGATTAGTCTAATTACTTTAGTGCCTACAGGTGTATTATTGTATTATTTAAGTCATATTATTTTATTTCGTGTGTGCCACTAAACGGTCAAAAGTGAAGCACCACAATGCAAGCCAAGCTCACCTGTCTCCCTGATGCTTGCTATAATTGTCTAGACAAGTGGTAACTACTCCGTTGTGTTACTGTGATGTGTCTGACTACCATAAACGGCTTATTATCCCACATTTATTTTCTCACGCTTTTTTTTTATTTAAACACGAATTTTGGTTAAATGTAGGCCTGTTATTATTTATATTATAATTTATTATAACACATTATTTTACATTTATTATAACATTTATCATATTTAGCCTATAGGCCTATTATTTATTATTATCGAAGTCAAAATAAATATGAGGCTATATAAAAAAAAAGAATCCATTGAGAACAAAGTAGTCGTCTGAATATAAAACCATGTGATGACAAAGTGGCGGGATGCTGGGTCTATTCTGCGGTGGTTAGCCTACATCAAAAGGAATAACCAACGACGACAGCATGTTTTATCGTTCCAAGAGAGCAGTTTGACAGGCCAGAATATGGGACAGTGCGGGTGGTTCTTGTGTGTCGGAGACCAAATGTTCAATCTTTTAGAAGCTTCATTGTCTGGGGTACATCTCTTTCAAATCAAATAAATGTGTATTTGTTGTGTATGTATACACAGATTAGCAGATGTTAAAGCAAGCGCAGCGAAATGCTTTTGTTCCTAGCTCCAGCAGTGCAGCAAATGTCTAACAGTACAAAAGGCCTACTAATACACAAATAATCCCAATCTCTTTCTCTCTTTCTCCTACTTGCGGAATTGTCTTTTTTTCCCCTGTAGTCGGTCGGTTGTATTTTCATCAATGGGTCGGCTAATTGAGTTGCGTAGTTGATGACACTTCATACAGGCTCACGAAAAGGGAGGGGGAAGCGGGAATAGATTTACCCTCAGTATTGGTGTGTTTATAGTTCATAGGCCCGTTCAAACCATCCAATAGATATCAGACTTGTTTTTTTGTTGTTGCCAGAAGCATGTGGTTACCTTACCACAAGCTATAATAATAATATGCTAATAATAACTAGAATAATATATGATATGAAATCAAATTTAATAGGATACTATATTAATAATATGGCCTAAAATATACAGCACATAACATACATTGTGTGTACAAAACATTAGGAACACCTGCTCTTTCCATGACATAGACGGACCAGGTGAAAGCTATGATCCCTTATTGATGTCACCTGTTAAATCCAATCAGTGTAGATGAAGGGGAGGAGACAGGTTAAAGAAGGATTTTTAAGCCTTGAGACAATTGAGACATGGATTGTGTGTGTGTGCCATTCAGAGGGCGAATGGGCAAGACAAAATATTTAAGTGTCTTTGAACGGGGTACTGTATGGTAGCAGGTGCCAGGCGCACCGGTTTGAGTGTGTCAAGAACTGCAACGCTGCTGGGTTTTTCACACTCAACAGTTTCCTGTGTGTATCAAAAATGGTCCACCACCCAAAGGACATCCAGACAATTTGACACAACTGTGGGAAGGATTGGAGTCAACATGGGCCAGCATCCCTGTGGAACACTTTCGACACCTTGTAGAGTCCATGCCCCGACGAATTTAGGCTGTTCTGAGGGCAAAAGGGGGTGCAACTCAATAATAGGAAGCTGTTCCTCTCCTTAACTCTGAGTGTTCCTAACCGCATTTGATTACCATTGTAATCTCTGTATCATAACTCTTCGTTAATATATGATTTAATATGTAAAGGGACAGATGCATTATACTTTTGATAGTTGTTTAGTTTTTAAATGTATTATCTGTTTTGTATACACTCAGTGTATATAGAAAAGTCATTATTATTCAAGAGGTCACTAATAATAATATATTTTAAGTCCATAGTTACCATTAATAAAAAAAAAAATATTTTATGTGTATTATTCAGGCAGCATCAGTAATAATATACTGTAACCTACACTCCAGTTTCATTAGGAGTTATATTGGTGTAGTCCTAGGCCTTCTCTTGAAGCCTGCTTTCTGAGGCAAACACCCACCTCTGAAATGTACTACTTGATAGGGTGTGTGTGTCTGATGTGATTTGGCCGTACAGCACCAATCATTATTCAGTCTACACAGACCGTCAGTCTGACTGGCTCTTATCTGCACACATGGAATCTCACATCACTGACTCTCAAACATACCAACATAATATGATCCATTAACAGGTTATACTGTAGGGCTGTGACAGTCATGGCATTTTGGATGATGGTAATTGGCTAGCCAAATGACCGTTGTCACCGTAATAACCGTTCAAGTAGCCCCATAGGAGCAAATAGGAGAAAAACAGGAAGTAAATATCTGTGCTAAAATATGCGGTGTGATTTGTTGATTCAACTCAACTGAAATTACAAAAAATACACTCCATTGCATCAGCCACATCAGTTAACATCATTTGAATGAACAGTCTACATTACCATAGAAATCATTGAGTGTACCCATGAGTTTAACAGTCAAATTGCCAGTGTTAGAGGTTCCAAGCCTCTTCTATTCATTCTGTTTCTATGTGCTGCTGCTGCATTGTGGAGGTCGTTGCCTAGGCAACCGAAGACTAGTTGGCTTGTTTCAGCAAGGAGCAACAAAGTTTCATCATGTTGTTAAGAGTCCGTGTTAAGCCCAAAACAGACTCATCTGCATGAATGCCCGGCCTTCCCGTCTTCAGTCAGCTGTTCGTTCCACACAAAACGTTTTATTTAAAAAAACGGTTATGACGGTTATTTTACTTTCATGAGGGTCTTCATCCATAACCATATGGTAATTGTGCCAGCCCTATGTTATAGGCAACTTAGTAAATACTGTAGAGCAGCATTTCTCAAACTCGATCCTCGAGACCCCAAAAGTGCACCCTTGGGGTTCCGATGACAGAGTTTGGGAAACCCTGCTCTTGCAGGCCAGGGATGTGAAAATAAGTTCCTGAGAGATAGAAAAGTTGATCCTAACAAATGGTTAGTTCATGCATCAATGAGCACGATAATACAACACAAAACATCATTAACAGCATTGACTAGCTTTCCTGTAGTCTATATTGTGGTTATTATTAGTCTCCGATTTGGACTTTGAGCTGCCTCGTCTGTCAAGTGCAGTATTGTAATTGGTGAGTTGGCAAGGGGGTGTAAACCTTGACATCACATCATCACCATGACATTTGACTGATTTGAATATCTGGATTCTATTTCTATGGGCTTACCGTGTGTTACCATTATATGCCCCATTGAAATGTGTGTTACCATTATATGCCCCATTGAAACGTGTGTTACCATTATATGCCCCATTGAAATGTGTGTTACCATTATATGCCCCATTGAAACGTGTGTTACCATTATATGACCCATTGAAATGTGTGTTACCATTATATGCCCCATTGAAACGCTTGTGTTTTGTAATCTAATGCGTTGTGGTAACTCTCCCTGTGTTAGAGCTCAGAAGCAAATTACTCCCCAAGATCAGCCTATTGTGGGAAACAATGAGGTTATTGTAACCAGGAGAAACATTATTGTTGAGTGCACATACCACAGTGTGGTTTCACGTTGTTAGAGAGTGTGGTTTCACTAGTAAGTTACCACAGTGTGGTTTCACGTTGTTAGAGAGTGTGGTTTCACTAGTAAGTTACCACAGTGTGGTTTCACGTTGTTAGAGAGTGTGGTTTCACTAGTAAGTTACCACAGTGTGGTTTCACGTTGTTAGAGAGTGTGGTTTCACTAGTAAGTTACCACAGTGTGGTTTCACGTTGTTAGAGAGTGTGGTTTCACTAGTAAGTTACCACAGTGTGGTTTCACGTTGTTAGAGAGTGTGGTTTCACTAGTAAGTTACCACAGTGTGGTTTCACGTTGTTAGAGAGTGTGGTTTCACTAGTAAGTTACCACAGTGTGGTTTCACGTTGTTAGAGAATGTGGTTTCACTAGTGAGAGTATCTCGGTAAAGACAGACATGTAGGGACACAGTTATTGTGTTACATACATTAATACCACCCTTCTACTGTGTAACTAAATGTATAGTGTTGGCCTATAGGGATCTCCCTCACTACTGTGTAACTAAATGCATAGTGTTGGCCTATAGGGATCTCCCTCACTACTGTGTAACTAAATATATAGTGTTGGCCTATAGGAATCTCCCTCACTACTGTGTAACTAAATGTATAGTGTTGGCCTATAGGGATCTCCCTCACTACTGTGTAACTAAATATATAGTGTTGGCCTATAGGGATCTCCCTCACTACTGTGTAACTAAATATATAGTGTTGGCCTATAGGGATCTCCCTCACTACTGTGTAACTAAATGTATAGTGTTGGCCTATAGGGATCTCCCTCACTACTGTGTAACTAAATGTATAGTGTTGGCCTATAGGGATCTCCCTCACTACTGTGTAACTAAATATATAGTGTTGGCCTATAGGGATCTCCCTCACTACTGTGTAACTAAATGTATAGTGTTGGCCTATAGGGATCTCCCTCACTACTGTGTAACTAAATATATAGTGTTGGCCTATAGGGATCTCCCTCACTACTGTGTAACTAAATATATAGTGTTGGCCTATAGGGATCTCCCTCACTACTGTGTAACTAAATATATAGTGTTGGCCTATAGGGATCTCCCTCACTACTGTGTAACTAAATGTATAGTGTTGGCCTATAGGGATCTCCCTCACTACTGTGTAACTAAATATATAGTGTTGGCCTATAGGGATCTCCCTCACTACTGTGTAACTAAATGTATAGTGTTGGCCTATAGGGATCTCCCTCACTACTGTGTAACTAAATATATAGTGTTGGCCTATAGGGATCTCCCTCACTACTGTGTAACTAAATGTATAGTGTTGGCCTATAGGGATCTCCCTCACAACTGTGTAACTAAATATATAGTGTTGGCCTATAGGGATCTCCCTCACTACTGTGTAACTAAATATATAGTGTTGGCCTATATGGATCTCCCTCACTACATGGTGCTGGAGATACAGTATAGTGGGTTATGCACGGTTTTGTTGGAGTTGGAGACATGTGAAGGGAACAAGGACAGAAAGAAAGGAACAGCTTCCTGGGAGGAAACACAGCTACAATATATCTTTATTGATACAATACAGCCTGGTATAAATACAATATATCTTTATTGATACTATAGAGCCCTGGTATAAATACAATAAATCCTTATTGTTACAATACAGCCTGGTATAAATACAATACATCCTTATTGATACAATACAGCCCTGGTATAAATACAATAAATCCTTATTGTTACAATACAGCCTGGTATAAATACAATACATCCTTATTGATACAATACAGCCCTGGTATAAATGCAATAAATCCTTATTGTTACAATACAGCCTGGTATAAATACAATAAATCCTTATTGATACAATACAGCCCTGGTATAAATACAATATATCCGTATTGATACAATACAGCCCTGGTATAAATACAATATATCCTTATTGATACAATACAGCCTGGTATAAATACAATAAATCCTTATTGATACAATACAGCCCTGGTATAAATACAATATATCTGTATTAATACAATACAGCCCTGGTATAAATACAATATATCTGTATTGATAAAATACAGCCCTGGTATAAATACAATTTATCCTTATTGATACAATACAGCCCTGGTATAAATACAATATATCCTTATTGACACAATACAGCCCTGGTATAAATACAATATATCCTTATTGATACAATACAGCCCTGGTGTAAATACAATATATCTGTATTGATACAATACAGCCCTGGTATAGATACAATATATCCTTATTGATACAATACAGCCCTGGTGTAAATACAATATATCTGTATTGATACAATACAGCCCTGGTATAGATACAATATATCTGTATTGATACAATACAGCCCCGGTATAAATACAATATATCCTAATTGATACATTACAGCCCTGGTATAAATACAATATATCTTTATTGATACTATAGAGCCCTGGTATAAATACAATATATCTTTATTGATACTATAGAGCCCTGGTATAAATACAATATATCCTTATTGATACAATACAGCCCTGGTATAAATACAATATATCTTTATTGATACAATACAGCCCTGGTATAAATCCAATATATCCTTTTTGATACAATACAACCCTGGTATAAATACAATATATCTGTATTGATACAATACAATATATCTGTATTGATACAATACAGCCCTGGTATAAATACAATATATCTTTATTGATACAATACAGCCCTGGTATAAATACAATATATCTTTATTGATACAATACAGCCCTGGTATAAATACAATATATCCTTATTGATACAATACAGCCCTGGTGTAAATACAATATATCTGTATTGATACAATACAGCCCTGGTATAGATACAATATATCCTTATTGATACAATACAGCCCTGGTGTAAATACAATATATCTGTATTGAAACTATACAGCCCTGGTATAGATACAATATATCTGTATTGATACAATACAGCCCTGGTATAAATACAATATATCTTTATTGATACAATACAGCCCTGGTATAAATACAATATATCTTTATTGATACAATACAGCCCTGGTGTAAATACAATATATCTGTATTGATACAATACAGCCCTGGTATAAATTCAATATATCTTTATTGATACAATACAGCCCTGGTATAAATACAATATATCCTTATTGATACAATACAGCCCTGGTGTAAATACAATATATCTGTATTGATACAATACAGCCCTGGTATAGATACAATATATCCTTATTGATACAATACAGCCCTGGTGTAAATACAATATATCTGTATTGATACAATACAGCCCTGGTATAGATACAATATATCTGTATTGATACAATACAGCCCCGGTATAGATACAATATATCTTTATTGATACAATAGAGCCCCACATTAGAGGTGTCACAATACCCATTAAACTTAGCGGTCGAACAGGGAAAAGGTTCCAATCCTTTTTCCACCATACATTTTTCCCATAAGAGATTTTATAAACACTTCAAATAAGGGCTGTGTTTCGTGTAGGCTTACCCTGGCGTGACATTTTGATAACCATGTAAATCTCTCTCGGACAAGGTGACTTTTATCAATATATTCGTCTCTATTTACTCTCCGATTAGAAAATGCTAATTAGCATCAAAGTCGACATCAAGGAAAACTACCAATCCCTGTAAACTCCAGCTCGTCATCTCTAGCTGACACCTTTGCTAACAGTTATTGTGTCATTTTGCACAAGACGGTTCACAGAAATGCCCATTTAAAGAAATGTAGCCAGGTTTGATGGCTATTATGACTCATACTGTGGTACTCAATACAGACCTAGTATAAATACAATGCATCTTTATTGATACAATACAGCCCTGTGCTAGAAGTTAGCTATTTGTTCCGTGGGAGAAATGTAGGATCAGCTTTCTCTCCCCCAATCCTAACCTTAACCATTAGTGGCGGAAACGCTAAACTGATCTAAGATCAGCGTCTAGGTCGGGGGAACTTCACCCTACACCTAGCTACCTGTCTTGTCAATATTTGTCACCATGCCAGGTTTATAGTGCGTCTCTGGGGCGTGGCGGTGTACAGTAAGTCTGTCCTGCTGCCATGCAGTTCTGTATGAACTTGTTCACCCTGTCCTGTCTGCCTTGAACTCTTAGGATGCGAGGGATTTTCTACTCTATGTCAGTCAGTCAGTTAGTCAGGGTAAATGCTGGCCTCCATTGTCAATGCTTTATTCATTCAGCCACCCACATACTGTCAGTCACCCACACCACTCACATTTGTTATGGGTAATGGTACTTGTCGTGGCCACACAACACACGTCCACGTATGCACACACACACACACACACACACACACACACACACACACACACACACACACACACACACACACACACACACACACACACACACACACACACACACACACACACACACACACAGCTATGTCTTACTATACTTGTGTGGACCAACAATTGATTCCCATTCAAAACGTTAACCTTATCCCCTAAACCTAACCTTAACTCCTAACCCTAACCCTGAACCTAACCACTAACCCTAATTCTTACTCCTAACCCAATTTTTTTTTACAAGTGACGACTGGCAAAATGTCCTCACTTCTCAGAAATGTAGGTGGTTTACTATTCTTTTGAGGACTTCTGGTACTCACAAGTATAGTAAACGTGTACACACACACACACACACACACACACACACACACACACACACACACACACATAATGAATTGACACTGAAGTGAAGTCAGGTATTTTCTAAAGGAGTTTCTACACACCTACAGAATGTGTGTACTACATATTGCTCTAACCACAGTTTACTGTTGTGTAAACCTGCTATGCTATTAAGCAGAAAACAACATTCAGCAGCACTCTGTCTTGGCTTCAACATCTGAACCCATTAAACTAATGTTAAACCCCCTAAAAGTGAACTGAAATAATTAGCACAGGCCCCATATCCATTCCAGAACCACACACACACACACACACACACACACACACACACACACACACACACACACACACACACACACACACACACACAATACTCACCCCCTCCTCCCTCCTCTTTCTCTGTTTTTCTTTTGTCCTCATCCCTCCCTCCTCCTCCCTCCTCCTCCCTCCCTTCCTCCCTCCTCCTCCCTTCCTCACTCCTCCTCCTTCCTTACTCCCTCCTCCCTTCCTCCCACCTCCCTTCCTCCCTCCTCCTCCCTTCCTCCCTCCTCCTCCCTACCTCCCTCCTCACCCCCCTGAGATAGCGGTGTGAAAAATCAAATTTTTTCAACGTTTTCTCCCTGAGGTGGCTCTGGCAGGGATTCACATGCCTTTCATACACCCCCCCCCCCCCCCACACACACACACACACACAAACACACACACTGGAACAGACCGGTTTCGGCCCAGCCTTTGATGTGCTTGCCATCTCATGCAGGTTGGCTTCCTTGGTTTATTGGTGTCTATGCATACGGCTGTGTGTGTGTGTGTGCGCACGCATGTATGGCTCTGTGTGTGTTTATTTGGCATTGGCATATCCCGGCCACCAAATTCATAATAATAACTAAAAACACTAATGCTGATAATAATTACTGGTTGTTAAAGAGAGAAACTGACAACGGCTGGATAGTTGTGATGACAGTTCTGCAGCCAGAATAACTGGTTTGGGAGAACAGCATGAACTATCAGGTGTGGTGTGTACTGTGCTGTGTGTGAACGTGGAAGAGGATGTGTGGGTTTGTGGCTGTGTGTGCATGGGCACGTGTGTGTGTGTGTGTGTGTGTGTGTGTATGTGTGTGTGGCCATTTGTGTGATTATTGATACGGTTCCAATAATTCACTTTTAAACTGAACTATCTGAGGGTCAATCCAAAGGCTCAATGGAGGTGTGTGTGTGTGTGTGTGTGTGTGTGTGTGAGAGAGATTGTGTGTGTTTGTGTGAGAGAGATTGTGTGTGTGTGTGTGTGTGAGAGAGAGAGATTGTGTGTGTGTGTGTGTGTGTGTGTGTGTGTGTGTGTGTGTGTGTGTGTGTGTGTGTGTGTGTGTGTGTGTGTGTGTGTGTGTGACTGTGGTTATTAGTGTGTTCCAGTACAGGGTTTTGGAGATCTCACCTCCAGTTGGGCCATATGGTCCACAATACATCCCACAAAGAATCTCTCTTTTGTCAGTTACACGAAGCCGGGTGGCGATTTATTTAACCAACTGGATCATCCATCCTATATCCATCTCACGTCTTTCATATCAGATGGTTCAAAGAAATGTCTCAATTAACACATTTGCATTGGGTTGGTGTTGGTGATCCACTTCCAAACAGGTCAGAGACTCTGTTTGCGTCCCAAGTGGCACCCTGTTCCCTTTATAGTGCACTACATTTGACCGGGGTCCATTGGGGTCCTGGTCAGAAGTAGTGCACCTTAAAGGGAGTAGGGTTCCATTTGGGACGAGGCCTCCGTTTCCAACGCCTTGGTCTCTTCCCTCTAAAATGTTAATTAGCCTGTGCTTTGAGATATTTCCGCTCAGGGCTGGCCATATGGACCTAGCATATGTTCTGTATATACAGTACAATATATCATTCATACATGGCTCAGGGATGAACATTGATAAGAGGAGATACATTTGGGACAGAACCGAAGGGGGATTGGTTCAGTACAAAGGGAGACAGTGTATTTTGGGGTCTGTGTTGTCCCTCCCTTGACAGGTGGAGAGCATGGTGTTGCTTCACCTTTATTCTAATGTGTAATGACAAGGTTTCCATGTGTTCCCCAATAGAAGGATGAGAAATGTTTTCCTGTTGCGATCATTCAGCCACCCTTCAATATCCTTATTCTGTAACTGGGCTTTCTCCATCCAACTGCAGAACACCATCTTTCACCAGGCCTAGTAGCATCCACACACACACACACACACACACACACACACACACACACACACACACACACACACACACACACAAACACAACACAACACAACACAACACAACACAACACAACACAACACAACACAACACAACACAACACAACACAACACAACACAACACAACACAACACAACACAACACAACACACACACACCAGTAAACGAGCAAGCAGCCAATTGGACCAGCCCATGTGCCCAGTGCCAACACGTAGCATTTTGGGTCCGGGCTTAGCCAATCAGAACAACTGACACTGTCTCTGCCCGGGACGTCCAATCACAGAGGGCCTGTGCACCTGGTGATGCATTATGGGCCGGTTACAGTGTTAACAGTGGGCTTCAGCTCAGACCCCCAGACACACACACACAAACACACACACACACACACACACACACAAACACAGGTGCCGTGGCTAAGGTCCATGAGGAGCACAGGCCAATAAGACCTGCTATCTAACACGTGTCCTGGCACTGGACTGGGTGGCAGCATCCCTTTCCCATCATGCATTGTGTTATCAGTGGGCCGCCTCTCCCTCCTTCTCCCTCTCCTTCTCTCCTTCTTATCCCAGCTCAGTGTTCTCCTCTCTCACTCCCTCTCCCGCTCTCTCCCCTCCCCCTCCCTCCCTCCTTCTCTCTCTCTCCCCCCCTCTCTCTCAACAATGAGAACAGTGTGCCCACGTTAAAAACGAGGGCCTCACCGTAAAAATAACTTTGTGCTAATAAAGATGATTAGAAATCACACAAGCCACAAGAAATAAAAAAACATTGTGGACACAGATTATACCTCCAATAGATGTAAGTAGGAGATAGAGAGTGAAAGAGAATATTTACATGTTAGTAGACGGTCTTATGCAGAGGAACTTACAGGCACAATTAGGGTTCAGTGCCTTGCTCAAGGGCACATCAAAGTATTTTTTTTTACCTAGTTGGCTCTGGGATTGGAACCAGCAACCTTTCGTTTACTGGCCCAACTGGTAGGCTACCTGCCGCCTAGCAGGAAGGAGAGCGAGAATGTGGGATAGAGAGAGGAATGGAGAGAGGGAAAGGCGAGAGAGGGAATGGAGAGAGAGCGTTCATTCCGAGTGGAGGGATATGAATAGCCTTTGTTTTCACCACAACTCAGGGTTGTGTGGTCTGCCAACGTCTGGCTCTTATTATGGGCTTTGTGTCAGCACTGCAAGTGGTGCGCACGTGTGTGTGTGTGTGTGTGTGTGTTATGTCAGAGGGCATGTACAAATTCATATATGTGTTAGTGATTATGTTTGCACTCGTGTGCTTATATTATATAAATATAATCTCAGTCTATCAGGTAGGCTTTTTCTGTGGAGGGGGGTGGGGTGGGGGTGGGTGGGGTGGGTGGGGGGGGGGGGGGGGGTGAAGGCCAGGTTGGCAACAGTGTGTGTGTTTCTTTCTCCTGGTCTATCCAGGAAAGTTGTGAAATTGAAATAGGATTTCACAGAACTGTTCGGTTAGCTACCTGGCTGTGGGATTTGGGCTCCAGCTAAACTGAGTGGAGTGGAGTGGGTTAGCCTGATCCGATCAACCACAGCAGAACTGAAAGGAAATGGAGCTGTATCTCACACACACACGCACACACACAGACACAACACACACACGCACAGACACAACACACACACGCACAGACACAACACACACACAACACACACACACACATGTGGCCCTTGCCAGAGCCTTCCCTTCCTTTAGAATACAAATTAAGCTTCGCTGCATACAGAATAGTTAGTACACTTCCCCTCCGAATACAGAATAGTTAGTACACTTCCCCTCCGAATACAGAATAGTTAGTACACTTCCCCTCTGAATACAGAATAGTTAGTACACTTCCCCTCCGAATACAGAATAGTTAGTACACTTCCCCTCTGAATACAGAATAGTTAGTACACTTCCCCTCTGAATACAGAATAGTTAGTACACTTCTCCTCTGAATACAGACTACTTAGTACATATTCCCCTAGAATACTGACAAGTTTGGACACTTCCCCTCTGAATAAAGACGACTTATTACACGTCCCCTCTGAATACAGACTAGTTTGTGCACTTCCCCTCTGAATACTGACTAGTTAGTACACGTCCCCTCTGAATACAGACTAGTTAGTACACGTCCCCTCTGAATACAGACTAGTTAGTACACGTCCCCTCTGAATACAGACTAGTTAGTACACGTCCCCTCTGAATACAGACTCGTTAGTACACGTCCCCTCTGAATACAGACTAGTTAGTACACGTCCCCTCTGAATACAGACTAGTTAGTACACGTCCCCTCTGAATGCAGACTAGTTAGTACACGTCCCCTCTGAATACACACTAGTTTGTGCACTTCCCCTCTGAATACAGACTAGTTTGTGCACTTCCCCTCTGAATACAGACTAGTTAGTACACGTCCCCTCTGAATACAGACTAGTTAGTACACGTCCCCTCTGAATACAGACTAGTTAGTACACGTCCCCTCTGAATACAGACTAGTTTGTGCACTTCCCCTCTGAATACTGACTAGTTAGTGCACTTCCCCTCTGAATACAGACTAGTTAGTACACGTCCCCTCTGAATACTGACTAGTTAGTACACGTCCCCTCTGAATACTGACTAGTTAGTACACGTCCCCTCTGAATACAGACTAGTTAGTACACGTCCCCTCTGAATACAGACTAGTTAGTACACGTCCCCTCTGAATACAGACTAGTTAGTACACGTCCCCTCTGAATACTGACTAGTTAGTACACGTCCCCTCTGAATACAGACTAGTTAGTACACGTCCCCTCTGAATACAGACTAGTTAGTACACGTCCCCTCTGAATACAGACTAGTTAGTACACGTCCCCTCTGAATACAGACTAGTTTGTGCACTTCCCCTCTGAATACTGACTAGTTTGTGCACTTCCCCTCTGAATACAGACTAGTTAGTACACGTCCCCTCTGAATACTGACTAGTTAGTACACGTCCCCTCTGAATGCAGACTAGTTAGTACACGTCCCCTCTGAATACTGACTAGTTAGTACACGTCCCCTCTGAATACAGACTAGTTAGTACACGTCCCCTCTGAATACAGACTAGTTAGTACACGTCCCCTCTGAATACAGACTAGTTAGTACACGTCCCCTCTGAATACAGACTAGTTAGTACACGTCCCCTCTGAATACAGACTAGTTAGTACATGTCCCCTCTGAATACAGACTAGTTAGTACATGTCCCCTCTGAATACTGACTAGTTAGTACACGTCCTCTCTGAATACTGACTAGTTAGTACACGTCCCCTCTGAATACAGACTAGTTTGTGCACTTCCCCTCTGAATACTGACTAGTTTGTGCACTTCCCCTCTGAATACAGACTAGTTAGTACACGTCCCCTCTGAATACTGACTAGTTAGTACACGTCCCCTCTGAATACAGACTAGTTAGTACACGTCCCCTCTGAATACTGACTAGTTAGTACACGTCCCCTCTGAATACAGACTAGTTAGTACACTTACCAGACAGGACGGATTTTGGGAAACCTTGTTGTAGTGGATAATATTAAAATGTAATCAAAGCTGTGATCGGTGCCAACCTCATGGTGAGCAAGGTGAACAATAGAATAATTAACTGCCTGTTCATAATCCTTCTGTGGTTGTTCTTTAATTGTTTCTTGTGTTCTGTATGTTAATTTGTTAATCTATAATCAAAATGGGAGAAAAAAACTACGTGAGGAACAGAATGTTTCAGTAGTAAAACAAAAAGGCGTTCTCTATAGTACCAAATCCTTGAACGGGAGCTGCTTTTCCCAGAATTATTCAGACTGCTTAACGATAAGCCTGAAACTACTTGTAATGTAATTCACTAATACACCACTGCAATTTAGGCCTTCAAATGTGATGTGTGTGTTGTTATGTTGTGTTGTGTTATGTTGTGTTATGTTGTGTTGTGTTATGTTGTGTTATGTTGTGTTGTGTTGGGTTGGGTTGGGTTGTGTTGGGTTGTGTTGGGTTGTGTTGGGTTGTGTTGGTTTGTGTTGGGTTGTGTTATGTTGTGTTGGGTTGTGTTGTGTTGTGTTATGTATAGAAATCCAATCAACAATGAATGAATGAATGAATTATTGCGTTTCAGGCCACTGACACGTACCTGGTGAATGAAGACCCTTCCAGAGGCCCCGGGATGCCCGAGTGTTTTCTCGTGTCTGATTCCTACAGGGTACGTACACACACACACACACACACACACACACACACACACACACACACACACACACACATCTCCCTACTACCTGGTACCTTCACTACAACTGCCACTATAGTTTTTTCTTCACCAGGGCCCAGAATATATATATTTATCAAAATATTCATGTATATTTATCAAAATATAAATATATCAAAATATATCAGGTCATTCCATGATATGGCCATTGCATCATGGAGTGAAAACGTCCACATCAGGTTCAGCATTCAAAATATATAATGTACATATTCATGTTTCATTTATACACATATCGTACTTACTATTCACAGTACAGTACACTGTTTTCCCTTCTGTTACTTCTTTACTTTGACAGTCTGAGCCTTGTATATTCACATACCTGGGACTATTCTACATGTCTACATGTGTAATGTCTCTGCACAGTAACAGAGACATTACTGGTGTTGTCCTCGCTACATTCCCTCTGCTTTTCTTTCTGAAGGTCTCTGACTCCAGCCACCTGTCTGGCACGTTGAGCGTGCTAATGATTTTATCAATATGCTACATCACCTTACAGTATGTAATAGCCAAGCCAAGGCCATGGTAAACGACAAGTATGCATACTGCTGTACTCCTTCAGTGTGTAGAAGGAAGAAACGGCGAGGCACTAACACACACACACACCAACCGCGAGGCCCTAACACACACACACACACCAACCGCGAGGCCCTAACACACACACACACACCAACCGCGAGGCCCTAACACACACACACCAACCGCGAGGCCCTAACACACACACACACACCAACCGCGAGGCCCTAACACACACACACACACCAACCGCAAGGCACTAACACACACACACACCAACCGCGAGGCCCTAACACACGCACACACACACACACCAACCGCGAGGCCCTAACACACACACACACACACACCAACCGTGAGGCACTAACACACACGCACACACCAACCGCGAGGCCCTAACACACACACACACACCAACCGCGAGGCCCTAACACACACACACACACCAACCGCGAGGCCCTAACACACACACACCAACCGCGAGGCCCTAACACACACACACACACCAACCGCGAGGCCCTAACACACACACACACACCAACCGCAAGGCACTAACACACACACACACCAACCGCGAGGCCCTAACACACGCACACACACACACACCAACCGCGAGGCCCTAACACACACACACACACCAACCGTGAGGCACTAACACACACGCACACACCAACCGCGAGGCCCTTACACACACACACACACCAACCGCGAGGCACTAACACACACACACCAACCGCGAGGCACTAACACACACACACCAACCGCGAGGCCCTAACACACACACACACACACACACCAACCGCGAGGCCCTAACACACACACACCAACCGCGAGGCACTAACACACACACACCAACCGTGAGGCACTAACACACACACACACACCAACCGCGAGGCCCTAACACACACACACCAACCGCGAGGCACTAACACACACACACACACACACACCAACCGTGAGGCACTAACACACACACACACACCAACCGTGAGGCACTAACACACACACACACACACCAACCGCGAGGCCCTAACACACACACACCAACCGTGAGGCACTAACACACACACACCAACCGTGAGGCACTAACACACACACACACACCAACCGCGAGGCCCTAACACAGACACACCAACCGTGAGGCACTAACACACACACACACACCAACCGTGAGGCACTAACACACACACACACACCAACCGCGAGGCCCTAACACACACACACCAACCGCGAGGCCCTAACACACACACACCAACCGCGAGGCCCTAAATATCGTTAGATGACATATGGTTTTCCCATGTGCTTTTAAATGGCAGATTTAGCCTGTGGGTTTGGGGGGTTTGAGGTAACTTACTAACGGTCAAAACGGGTTGTTTGATGCATGGGAGTTTGTGTGTGTGTGTGTGTGTGTGTGTGTGTGTGTGTGTGTGTGTGTGTGTGTGTGTGTGTCTGTGTGTGTGTCTGTGTGTGTGTGTGTGTGTGTGTGTGTGTGTGTGTGTGTGTGTGTGTGTGTGTGTGTGTGTGTGTGTGTGTGTGTGTGTGTGTGTCTGTCTGTCTGTCTGTGTGTGTCTGTGTGTGTGTGTGTCTGTGTCTGTGTGTGTGTGTGGGAGTTTGCATTGTGGGGAGAATGGAATCAGAATACAGAATTCCCTTCGTTTTGGGGCTCTAGAACTCCTGGGTTGTTAGTGGTTGTGGTGAGAGGATCTGTTAAGACAACAACCTGTGATGAATACAGAGATGGCCTGAGTCCCAAATGGCAACCTATCCCCTACACAGTGCACTACTTGTGTCCAGAACCCTATGGGCCCTTGTCTAAAGTAGTGCCCTATATAGGGAATAGGGTGTCATTTGTGTCACCGCCAGAGAGAGGGATTGAGACAGCCAAGGAGACAGGGAAAGAGTGAGAGCCAGAGAGAGAGAGGAATAGAGAGCCAGAGAGAGAGATATAGAGGGAGAGATGGAGAGCAAGAGAGAGAGAGAGAGAGAGAGAGGGGGAGATGGAGAGCCAGAGAGGGAGATGGAGAGAGAGGGAGAGCCAAAGAGAGAGAGGGAGAGCCAGAGAGGCAGATGGAGAGCCAGAGAGGGAGATGGAGAGCCGGAGAGGGAGATGGAGAGCCAGAGAGGGAGATGGAGAGAGAGAGGGAGATGGAGAGCCAAAGAGAGAGAGAGGGAGAGCCAGAGAGGGAGATGGAGAGAGGGAGATGGAGAGCCAGAGAGGGAGATGGAGAGAGGGAGATGGAGAGCCAGAGAGGGAGATGGAGAGAGAGCCAGAGAGGGAGATGGAGGGAGAGGGAGAGAGGGAGATGAAGAGAGAGGGAGAGCCAGAGAGGGAGATGGAGAGAGAGAGAGCCAGAGAGGGAGATGGAGAGGGAGAGGGAGAGAGAGGGAGAGCCAGAGAGGGAGATGGAGAGAGGGAGATGGAGAGAGAGGGAGAGCCAGAGAGGGAGATGGAGATGGAGAGAGAGGGAGAGCCAGAGAGGGAGATGGAGAGAGAGGGAGAGCCAGAGAAGGAGATGGGGAGAGGGAGAGAGAGGGAGAGCCAGAGAGGGAGAGCCAGAGAGGGAGATGGAGAGAGGGAGATGGAGAGAGAGGGAGAGCCAGAGAGGGAGAGGGAGAGAGGGAGAGAGCCAGAGCACAAAGACTAGGAGTGGTTGGGTCTGTGCCGCAGGGTGTGGTGAGGAGAGGGGGATTTGGAATTGGATCCCCCTCTCTGATTTCCCCTCACTTTTTCTCTCTCTGATTCTCTCAATCTATATTTCTGTCTCTTCTGCTCTCTTTAATTGGCCACAGAGTGTGGTGTAGCATAGTGTGTGTGTGTGTGTGTGTGTGTGTGTGTGTGTGTGTGTGTGTGTGTGTGTGTGTGTGTGTGTGTGTGTGTGTGTGTGTGTGTGTGTGTGTGTGTGTGTGTGTGTTCTGTAGGGGCTGCATAGCTTTCCTAATGCACAGTGCTGCATGTGGCTGAGGTCTCGTAATTCTACAGGGCTTCAACGGCTCCCAAAAACTCAACTTGGCGCTCGTGCTCCGGGGTGACTTCAAACCCTCCAAAACCGCACCCCTACACACACACACACACACACACACACATACAGACGTACGTGTGCACACACAGACAGACAGACACACATACAAATTGAACACATTCTCCTACCTCACCTCAAGGGTGAATTGGCGGGATGCAGGAGAAGCAGGGTAATTGACAGGGTGTGTGTGTGCATCATATGCTCTCCCTGCAGCTATACATACAGCACGTGAGGTTGACCCGAGATGATCAACCAGCTGAACATGGACCAGGGTGTTTAAGGATAAGCCAGTCAGTCAGTCAGTCAGCCAGCCAGCCAGCCAGTCGTTGATTAAAAACAGAACTATGTTCTCTTCAGACAACACAAGTCCAATTGTGGCTGACTCTTAAACAGTCTTTCTATTAGCCTGTAGATGACTATAACAGAAGGCTGGGGTTAAAGAGGTTTGGTGTTCTGTAGTACTGTAGTTAGGTCCCCTTATACATATATACAGTAATAGGATATTTCACTGATGCTTTTATACAAAGTGACTTACAGATGTCGGATCTTAATTTGATCACTCTTTTGTTCTTGATAATTTTGTATTGTGACAATATAGGTCGAATTAAGATCTTACATCTGTACATACATTGAACATTATACCCACTACCAGAAGAAGAAATGGTAGGCTTACGTAATGTTGAGTGGCTCTGGTAGTTGTGAGATGTGTGGTTTGTAAGTGCTGGCCACCCCTGTTTGATTGGAGTGGTGCTGTCTATACCCTATTGTTCGAGTGGGCTACACTTTATATTACTATGTGTGTGAGAAAGATGTTTGAATGCCTGTCGCACACGCACACGCACGCACACACACACACACACACACACACACACAAATGCACTAATAATGGGTAATGTGCATGACTATGATGAGTGAGGGACCCTGTAATTTGACCAACCTGTCTTTAACAGCCAGTGAAATACCAATTGACAACTTTAAAACATGATGGCAAGTAAGGACTTGGCAGTTGGCACGATCAGGGTTAGTAGCAGTTTCGACGTTATAATTGCGGTCAATGTTGGTTGATGTTTTAAGTTTTATTTTTTCTCTATTCAACTCCAACATGATCACATCTTTATAAAGCTCGAAGATTTACATCTGAATATTTGATAGGGAAACGGAGGGAGAGAGAAGGGGGGAGTGTGTGTCAGAAAGAGTTCACAAACTTTCCCCCAAAGTTTGTGTAGGCTTTCACTTTCAGCTCTCGAGGCGGGGTTAGTGGTACAGCATAGAGTGAGCGGAGCGGCACAGCGGAGCGTTTTGCAATGCAGTACCACATGCAGCGGACTTCCAACTTCTATCCAACTTGAATAAGATTCCACTTTATGAACTCTAAAATAACCATGTACTCCCCTTACTGCTTGACACAGGTAAAAACTCTACTTTTCTTTGGTATCCTGCCTCCACTTTAGCTCTCCGGATGTTGTTGGTTTTTAATGTTGTCGTTGTCCATGTACGGTGCCGCTTGTCAATAATGAGGTTTTAGGGACCTTTTCGCTATCCGCTCGTTTCAGATGGTGTGTTCGGCTTCTCTCCGCTCTCTGTCCCTCTTCCCCTTTGATGGCATCTCTCCAACAGGCTTTCTTGTGCGTTTCATTACACATGGTTAGAAGAGAAAATGGCGCTTCTCCTGAATCTATTTTATATCAAAAGGAGGGGAGAGAAGAGCTCAGGAGGGAATGGGGCTCGCGCTATTCCTACATTGGTCGCTTGTTATGCCGTCCTATAGCTATTTAAAAACACAACAATTACACAACAATATCAACTAAGTAAAAGAACCAGCATTGAATGTATTAGTTTTGGAGTACTTTTCCATGGAAATGAACGATCTTTCTAACTTTGGTGCGATAGTTGTGGTGGCTATGGAGGTGTTTGAGCGACTGTCACTGTGCTTGTCATTCAACCCACACGACAGCTGTACCCGGGCTCTCAGCTTTAGGCTTCTGTTCTGTTGTCACATGAAAATGCCCGTATAGAGTTAGTTGAAATATAGTTTTACATTTCCAATCGATAAATGTCGTTTTTAGGTTGATAAGGACAGAAGGAAAGGTGTATTATTTCGGAGGACGGCAGGAGTGCATGCCCGTTTTCCCTCAGTATTGGATTGTGTTGGGGTCACAATTGTAGCACGTATACTTGTAGATTCCTTGTATGTAATCGAGTATGGGGAAAGTTATCGGGCTATAATTTGACACAACTGAAGCAACATCACACGCCTAGACAATGAAGGGGAGAAATATGCCATTTAACTATGAGGACTTTATAGGCCTTTGACATCTGACTGTATAGGCCTGATGAGAACGTTTGTAAAGGTTGCTTGCTTTATTTTAGTTGATATTTGCTTGTTTAACGAGATACCTTTACGGCAGAATACGGGTGAATACATAGGCCTACGTGAGTGCGTGTTGGTTTTGATATTATTATTGTGGACGGCAAAGGCAAGAAATGAAATGGCAATGCCGTTGTGCGTAAATGTAAGGTGGTATTTATTAATATAGGCCTAACATTGAGGCCTTTCCCTCCGTTGGTTTGGAATTCAGATATGTGTTGACAGTGGTTGGAGAATAAAGTATTGTAGGCTACATTTAACAATTATATACTGATACAACATGTAGTATTTTAGAAATAAAAAATATGGCACACAAGGAAGCGATTTTGGATCATATGCTTGGATAATGTGTTTATGCATTTGAAACAGTTTTGTTGCTGACAAGTCATTGCATTATATGAAGGCCTATTTATCTAACTGGAAAATGACTAATCTGAGTGACTGTTTGATTTATTTCAGATGAAAATCTTAAAATTAGGTCACAGTGCAATTTACTGGCCCGTTTAACTGGAATCAGTTTCGTAGCCTCGTGACATGCTGCTAATATGCATATGAAATAACAACAGAACACATATTATTTTATTAATTTACTTTAAAAAACATGTAAACTTTGATGAAGAATTTGGATGTGTATATCTGGACTTCACTGTAGCCGTCTGAGAAAAGCGTTTGAGCGCGCACGGAGCGGTGCGAATTTCACCTTGAACTGAGAAGTGCAGGGCAGGACCGGCAGGACCGAACTTGTTTTCCCCTTGAAGCTCAACGGAAGTAGCTTACAGACAGACAGTAAGCCTATTATACACTTAGATTTGAATATTGCCTTAAATGTCACAATCTCAACACTCGTTTCACTCTTCTTTTGTCTGGTGGTCCCATAGGCTGTAGGGCTACCTCTTCTAAAAATACATGACTATTATAACGTTTTTTTTTGGTGTGTTTTTTCAGTGTGCGTCTTGATGTTCTGTTTTGTTTAGTCTTTTACCACTATTATTGTATGCTAAACTATAGCCTATATAGCCGTGCAGTAGGCCACGGGGCCTTAGCTCTTTTCTCAGTATAGTCTATATGCCTTACTTGTGGCTGAGGTTGAATTGAACATTTTTTAATTGCATCTCTGACTTAATTTTAATAGGATAATTCACGAAATGCATATTATTTTACCAACACGCAAGTGCTTACACGCATAATAGTCCAGATTCCAGACGCGGCCTTCTCAGCTTTGCAAGTGTTTTTCGAAGTTCCATTAATTAATGAATGCCCTTCGTTATTTTAATTGGACTTAATAGCCTACTTTAACCATACAATTGAATGTGTTGTTGTCACTGTAATTTCTATTCACTTTCTGTAACAAGTGTTCAGTTTTAGAATTAGGCCTAAGGAACAGTAACCGCATGTTTGGCTGGGGGAAAATATAGGCCCTCTCGGTCAGCTCTTTGTAGAAGACGCAGTCAAATCATCAGCTAAAATCACAGTGGAGGAAATGTCAGTCTTAAAGAAACGTATTTCTTATAGAAAACCATAAACAGCATTAATGATTTATTTAAAGATAGATATTGTCGTATGGGTCAGCTGGGGTCAATGTATTAGCTTGTAAGAGTTCAGACTTGGCAGTATTTCGTGTGTTTGTTTTATTTGCCTATACATTTATTCAGGCCACTTCTTTCAAAAACTGCATATTTAGTTGAGATATATTTCCAAGCCAAGTGCATATGGGGTTGAGCTCCACGCACATCATGTTTCTCTTTCTTTCCATTAATTAAAATTAATTGGCTACAGATCCGCCATGAGCCGAGCAGCGCGGCGGGCGCGTGCATGCTGCCCATATGCGCGTGCATGCTGCCCATATGCGCAATACATATTGATCTTGTTAAGCTTCTGTGAGCTGATTTGTTTTCCTCGCGACTGATTTTTCACCAGTAATTGATTTGTCAGCGTTATAATGATCTGATTTAATTTAAGTCTAGTAGCATATTCAGCATTTGCATTATAAAAAGGCAGTCAAAGTTGCTTGGCCTCAAGACATTATGCAGATCATTTGGCAGTGAGAATATGAAAGGAAATACATGATATATTTTTCTTGCCTGTTCCAATATTATATGTTTGCAAGTTGTGCAAATTCTTGCGATATGATCTTTTGACTAAAAAGTTCTCTGCAAGCGTTGAGCGGAGTTTGCAGAGGGCCAATTAACCTTGGTTTTCCGGTGAGTGGCACGGTGCGTGAGAGAGAGAGAGAGAGAGAGAGAGAGAGAGTGTGTGTGCATATCATACCACCCGCGGGAATTATACTCGCGTTCCTCCGGAATCAACCATTTTGTCTGGAGATTGTCTTTACATTTTCTTCGATTTAACCATGTTGTTAATAATGAAACAATCAGCAATGGGGACATGTGGTAACAAATGTAAACAATCAGTGATACATTATTAATGAGGATAAAAGCTTTGTTGGAATGGACATGCTTAGGTGAGGGACCTTGGGCATGACGCGTAATGGACGCGAAGTATGGATAGCCAAATCAGTACATTTGTAAAGTGGCGCTGGGAGGGTTTTTGAGGTGGAATATGGCACTGTTTTATGCTTTTTTGTAGGGAGAGGAGGGAACCATTTGCATAAAGGTTTTATGTAATGTGTTTGGATATTAATTATTGCTTCAGTCTCCACTCAAGTTTCCCAGAAAATGTGATGTTTAGTGCAGGCTAGACTGCGTCGAGTCTGGATTTGCATGCGTTTTCACGAGGCTTCCGCAGTCTGCCTTTTACGCACAGTGCCAACCCATTACGTTTTCTGCTGCTCTTAATGACAAAATACTTAACCCTGGCTGGATATGCGTTTAGTTGTTGGTCGAGTTAATGTTTTTTTTTTAAATGTATATATTTTATGGTTAGTATATTCCCCACTTGTTTTAGAATTGATTTCAAGATCAAATGCGTAGGCTTACTTAAAACGCACTGAGCCGTGTGTGGCAATGAATGCCCGCGTTATGGTCGACTTGAAAGAAAAAAATGAGTTTAGGCCACATAGCTGTGAGCATTAGGAAATAATGTACGTTTGGTGATAGAGATGATGTCATAATTATCTCTCAAACAATAATGTAGTTGTAGTTTGATTGCGTGTGAAGGGAAAGCAAGGACACCGCAGTATGTGTGTCCATATTAGTGTGTTTGGGAAGCGCTGCCACGAGATTTGGGCAGGTCAGCGCACAGGGATAAATGTGCAGGGCCAGCTCTAGCCTTTTGGGGGCCCTAAGCGAGATATCCTGCAATTGTACACATTTTGCCGTGGGGTGGAGAGACATTTTTTTAAAGTTTTAAAGCGGCCTGAGGCCATAAGCGATGTCATGTCTTCCTGGAGCCAACCCTGTCAATGCTTGTAGCTTAACCCCTTCCTTCATCACTTCAGTACTGGAAGCACCAAACTATTGATTCATCTCAATGAATGATTCAGTAGTTGATGATGATGTCCTTATTTATTATGCAATTTATCAATTTGGAACAGTTGAGAAATCACAAAATAAAATGTTTGTTACATGTCTCATTTTTCAACTATTCCAAATAGATTAATTTGCCTTCACTTTTAAGTTACAGCTTGCCGTGTTAGATAGATATTGCCTGGCTACCCAAACTCCTTGCTCCGGCCAAATACTACGCCACGGCCATGGACATTAGTTTATTCTCCGCAATGAGTCTGGATCTGAGTACCTCCCCTAGAACGCAAACACAGTCTAACCGTTCTGATTGGTCCCAGAAACCGATGGGTTGGGCCAGCACCAGAAATACATGTGGGTAAAGCAGCTTTTAGAAAATTCATCACTGGCTTTGATACTCTGATTGGTTAGAAATTATCCAATTGCTGATGACTTTGTTTTGTCCAACACTCCTCATTTTGACATCACCACAAACGACTTCAATGATGGCAGACTCAGACTGAAGTATGTAGCTAACATAGAGCAGTGGAATAATTCAGTTTGAGTCGTCAGGTAAAGATAGATAGGCCTTAGTCCTGATGTCAGGCGATCAGTCTGTCAGTAGTGTGAGTTATTCTCACCCAGTTTGTCCTCCAGGGACCTCATGCGTCAGCGGTGGGCTTTGGTTACACCAGCACCGGTGGTGTTGGTGTAAGCCGAGGTGGCCTCCCTTGATCCGGTAACATAGCCTACCAAGCTGGTAACATCGTTCCTGCCGTGGTGTCACTTTTCACCACACCGACACCGGGACAGGAGCTGGTGATGGACATAGAAATATAACTATTAGAATGGGACCCGCAGGCCCTCCACCTATCAGGGAACATTGACTTGAATGGAGGTGCCCATTCTAGTCATTGTATTTCTATGATGGTGGAGCTGAGAATAGGCATAGGGTGTGGGGTGATGGATGGGTAGAATGCCCCGGTGCTGCCTGGCAGGGTGACACCCTGCACTACATTGTGTTCTGGTTACTTATTAATCTCCCCAGGCTAATGGAGGACACAGCTCTACCTGGGGTCAGCTCTGCCTGGGGTCAGCTCTGCCTGGGGTCAGCTCTACCTGGGGTCAGCTCTGCCTGGGGTCAGCTCTGCCTGGGGTCAGCTCTACCTGGGGTCAGCTCTGCCTGGGGTCAGCTCTGCCTGGGGTCAGCTCTACCTGGGGTCAGCTCTACCTGGGGTCAGCTCTGCCTGGGGTCAGCTCTACCTGGGATCAGCTCTACCTGGGGTCAGCTCTGCCTGGGGTCAGCTCTACCTGGGGTCAGCTCTACCTGGGGTCAGCTCTACCTGGGGTCAGCTCTGCCTGGGGTCAGCTCTGCCTGGGGTCAGCTCTGCCTGGTGGGCCCTGTGCTAATACATATGTTCTATGTGTATAGGACTATGTCTGTTATATACACTGCAGTGCTTGTAAATGTGTACATTTACTGTATGTGTTTATGCACGCTTGTACGCATCCATGTAATAATACATGTATATACATTTACTATACTGTATGCATAATGAGAAAGAATGTACATGCATATATACATCGTCACATTTAAACAGAATACTCCATCTCTACTACTGGTAACCTAATAATGCAAGTACTAAAGTCCCAGCTAGCTGAAGTCCTGTAGGATACCTTGTACTATATCTCTCATCCCGGGCCGGGGGCCAGGGGCCGGGGGCCGGGGGCCAAGCCGGGTGCATCTCCTCTCCTCCTGCCTTTGAGGAAGACGAGTTAAATCCATCCTCTGTTCATCTGTTTATCTGTGCAGTCTTCCTGACCGCCCATGGAAAATGGATTTACCACACTTTACCGCTGCCGCTCCACAATCACCATGCAGCACAGGATAATAGGTTGCTGACTGTCCCGTGTGTGTGTGTGTGTGTGTGTGTGTGTGTGTGTGTGTGTGTGTGTGTGTGTGTGTATGTGTGTGTGTGTGTGTGTGTATGTGTGAGAGAGAACGAGTGAGAGTGTTTGTGTGAGTGAGCGAGCGAGAGTGTGTGTGTGTGTGTGTTTGTGTGAGAGAGAGAGAGTGTTTGTGTGTGTGAGTGAGCGCGTGAGAGTGAGTGTGTGTGTGTGAGAGATAGAGAGTGTTTGTGTGTGTGAGTGAGCGCGTGAGAGTGAGTGTGTGTGTGTGTGTGTGTGTGTGAGAGAGAGAGTGTTTGTGTGAGTGAGCGCGTGGGAGTGAGTGTGTGTGTGTGTGTGTGTGTGAGAGAGAGAGAGAGAGAGAGTGTTTGTGTGAGTGAGCGAGCGAGAGTGTGTTTGTGTGTGTGTGTGTGTGAGAGAGTGTTTGTGTGAGAGAGAGAGAGAGAGTGTTTGTGTGTGTGAGTGAGCGCGTGAGAGTGAGTGTGTGTGTGTGTGTGAGAGAGAGAGTGTGTGTGTGTGTGAGTGAGAGAGAGAGAGAGTGTGTGTGTGTGTGTATAACACCCCAACCCCCCAGCATGGATTAGATTTTGGCTGAGCCGTGGCCAGTGGTAGCAGGCAGCCCCTACAGCGGTCTGGTGGCGGTCTGCGATATACTGCTGTGGAACACACACACACACACACACACACACACACACACACACACACACACACACACACACACACACACACACACACACACACGTTCCAGATATACATAGTGAGGATTGTGGTGGAGGGAAGAAGTTAACTATAATCAGTTCAGTATGGTACAAATGTGTGTGTGTGTGTCGATACGATAGAGAGAAGAATAGATGACAAACAGCCGTACCCTCCTCTCCTCAGCCAAGCCAATCTCACCATGAGAAAATACATTTGATATTCAATGTGAAATGTGCTCATTATAAGGCACCTATTTGCTTAGTTTAAAGATTAGAGATGAAGTGTCGAGCTCTGAAAAACCTCATCATTCAATTCACTCATGACTTCCTTCTGCAGGGTATTACATTCTATCAGACATCAGAACCAAATGTACACACATACCAATAATGAAACGGTGTAGATAGATGAAGGCCACAGACTCTTGGTGTGTCCAAAATGATACCCTATTCTCTACATTATGCACTATGGACCCTGGTCAAAAGTAGTGCACTATTTAGGGAATAGGGTGCCATTTGTGAGGCAGCCTCTGAGTCTGAGCCCACACATTCTACAGACAGACCAGCCTGCGTTTGCCAACTACCATCCAGGAACATACATAAGGTAAGGAGGGAGAGTCTGTGTCCCAAATGGCACCCTATTCCCTAAACAGTGCACTACTTTTGACCAGGGCCTACAGGGAACAGGTTGCCATTTGGGACGCTGTCAAAGTCTGTGATTCTGCCAAGTTGGAGACAACTTTCAGAAGACGTGATAACGGAAAGACGTAATGAAAGACGTGAGGGATGAGAGGAGTGAGGGATGAGAGGAGTGAGGGATGAGAGGAGTGAGGGATGAGAAGAGGCTCTCTGGCAGCTGCCCTGGAAGAGAAGAGACTCCCATTTTCTTTTTCTTCCTCCTCCCTCCACTTTCTTCTCCTCGTCGACTCGCCTCTGTTGAAGAGAGAGCAACGTTTGAGAAGGATCCTCAACTCTGGTTGAGTTGTTGTTGTTTCCCTCCCCCCTCCTCCCCCCTCCACCCCCCTGCCTCACCGTTGGTGTTTTTTAAATTTTATTTCGTTTCTTTTCTGTTTCGTCGGGAAGCTAACCCAGTGAATGGGACAAGGCGGTTAACCGTGAAATGAAAGCTCTTAGTTACTTTGTGGGGTTTTTCTCCAAAGAGGATTTGACACATCATGCATCCATACACAGACCACTCACACATACACAGACCACTCACACATACACAGACCACTCACACATACACAGACCACTCACACATACACAGACCACTCACACATACACAGACCACTCACACATACACAGACCACTCACACATACACAGACCACTCACACATACACAGACCACTCACGCATACACAGACCACTCACGCATACACAGACCACTCACACATACACAGACCACTCACACATACACAGACCACTCACACATACACAGACCACTCACACATACACAGACCACTCACACATACACAGACCACTCACACATACACAGACCACTCACACATACACAGACCACTCACACATACACAGACCACTCACACATACACAGACCACTCACATATACACAGACCACTCACGCATACACAGACCACTCACGCATACACAGACCACTCACACATACACAGACCACTCACACATACACAGACCACTCACATATACACAGACCACTCACGCATACACAGACCACTCACGCATACACAGACCACTCACACATACACAGACCACTCACACATACACAGACCACTCACACATACACAGACCACTCACATATACACAGACCACTCACACATACACAGACCACTCACACATACACAGACCACTCACACATACACAGACCACTCACATATACACAGACCACTCACGCATACACAGACCACTCACGCATACACAGACCACTCACGCATACACAGACCACTCACACATACACAGACCACTCACACATACACAGACCACTCACATATACACAGACCACTCACACATACACAGACCACTCACACATACACAGACCACTCACACATACACAGACCACTCACACATACACAGACCACTCACACATACACAGACCACTCACACATACACAGACCACTCACGCATACACAGACCACTCACGCATACACAGACCACTCACACATACACAGACCACTCACACATACACAGACCACTCACACATACACAGACCACTCACACATACACAGACCACTCACACATACACAGACCACTCACGCATACACAGACCACTCACGCATACACAGACCACTCACGCATACACAGACCACTCACACATACACAGACCACTCACACATACACAGACCACTCACACATACACAGAACACTCACATATACACAGACCACTCACGCATACACAGACCACTCACGCATACGCAGACCACTCACACATACACAGACCACTCACACATGCACAGTACAGAAATATCTACTTAGAGCCGCTAGATCAATGTATAGGCATTGATTTCTGACAAAGCAGATCTATTGAATGCGTTTTCATATTCTATATGTATTTTCTATGTAGCATTAGAGTGACTAGACACTGTATGTCCAAGCATCCAGCACCAATTAGATGTATAGATCCTCTCCCTTCATTTCTGTATCAGCAGTTCTATTGAGTCCATGTATAGTGTGTTCTGTATGTATTCTATGTCAGAGAAATGCCCCTGGCTGGTAAGCAATTCTATGAATGCATTTCTATATTATATAGCTATGCATTTTTGGGGGAAAATGCCCTTGCTAAATCTGGTGGGAGACGTTTAGTATAGAAGAAAAAGGCTTTTATTAAACAAATAGATGTCACGCTCTTCTCAGTAGAAGACTGTAGCGTGGATCGTTCTGACATGATTGAAACCAGGCAGTCAGCCATGAAAACCATGTCTCAGTTCAGAGATGCTCCGTCCCATTAAAGGACTTGACTAAATCCTCCGTCTCAAAGGATTTTCTACTTACTATCACCGTCTTCATCAGGTGCTTGATACAATGTTTCCATCAGGTGTTTCGATACAATTGACATTTTTGTCTTTTAGCAAACACTCTTATCCAGAGTGACTAACAGGAGAAATAAGGGTTAAATGCCTTGCTCAAGGGTACCTGGTCAGATTTTTCACCTAGTCGGCTCAGGGATTCGAACCAGTGACCTTTTGTTTACTGGCCCAGCTCTCTAACCACTAGGCTACATGCCACTCACTATATCATGTATTAGTAAACTGAAGAGAATTTGCAGACAGAAGCTTCACTGTCAGATATGTTTGAATATACATATACATCCAGTGCAGACAGTTGATCTGAAGATTTGCAGGAAAGCCGTAGTGCCAGATAATAATCTGATTGGTTAGCTGCTAGGTAAAGAAGTAATAACACAGCATATGAAGCAGGTAGAACAGCCTGATTAGTTAGCTGCTAGGTAAAGAAGTAATAACACAGCATATGAAGCAGGTAGAACGGCCTGATTGGTTAGCTGCTAGGTGAAGAAGTAATAACACAGCATATGAAGCAGGTTGAACGGCCTGATTGGTTAGCTGTTAGGTAAAGAAGTAATAACACAGCATATGAAGCAGGTAGAACAGCCTGATTGGTTAGCTGCTAGGTAAAGAAGTAATAACACAGCATATGAAGCAGGTAGAATAGCCTGATTGGTTAGCTGCTAGGTAAAGAAGTAATAACACAGCATATGAAGCAGGTAGAACAGCCTGATTGGTTAGCTGCTAGGGTAAAGAAGTAATAACACAGCATATGAAGGTGGTAGAACAGCCTGATTGGTTAGCTGCTAGGTGAAGAAGTAATAACACAGCATATGAAGGTGGTAGAACAGCCTGATTGGTTAGCTGCTCGGGTAAAGAAGTAATAACACAGCATATGAAGCAGGTAGAACAGCCTGATTGGTTTGATCCCCGTTTAATGGGACCATAGAGATACATGTATATGATTCATGTTCTATTTAGTCCTGTGGTTGGAACAAGCATTCGTCAACCATACAGCTAGATATAGGTTAGTGTATGTGTAATACAGTACCCTTTGCCAGTTGATCTGATCGTGGCTCATAGGATACCATAGGTCTAGAGTACCAGTGCTTCACTGCATTGGCATGACACAACACACTCTGAAGGTCATTTATTTTAGTGTGTTTGTACCACAGGGACAAGTGAGGAGCGTTTGTATGGGGAGGTGTTGACAGGAGCGTCTAATGCTGTAGGCATGTTAGACAGTCACATCAATATAGAGCAGCTCTCTCACTCTTTTTCTCTCCCTCTCTCTCTGTCTCTGTCCCTCTCTCCCTCTGTCCCTCCCCTCTCTCCCTCTTGGTCTCTGTCCTCTCTGTCTCTGTCCCCCCTCTCTGTCTCTCTCTCTCTTTCTCACTCGCTCTCTCTCTGCCTCTCCCTCTCTTTCTCTCTCTCTGTTCCCCTCTCTCTCTCTCTGTCCCCCCCTCTCTGTCCCCTCTCCCCCCCTCTCTCGATCTCTCTTTCTCTCTCTGTCCCTCGCTCTATCCCCTCTCTTTCTCTCTCTGTCCCCCCTCTCTGACCTCTCTCTTTCTGTCCTTCTCTCTCTCTCTCTCTTTCTCTGCCCCCTCCCTCTCTCTGCCCCCCTCTCTATCTGTCTCTCTCTCTTCTCACTCTCTCTGCATCTCCCTCTCTTTCTCTCTCTGTCCCCCCCTCTCTCTCTCTGTCCCCTCTCTTTCTCTCTCTGTCCCTCTCTTACCGTCCCCTCTTTCTCTCTCTGTCCCTCTCACTCTCTCTCTGTCCCCCCTATCTCTCTCTGTCCCCCCCCCTCTCTGTCCTTCTCTCTCGCTGTCAGTCAGTCCAGTAGTTTTCGTACTGAAAACCGTCCTGTGATTCCTACCACTGTAGTAGAAGTGTACTAGGCTGGGCTAGGCCTGGACAGTACAGTCAGCCAGTCTCAGTAGAACAAAGTGTTCTCTAACTCTCTGCTCTCACTCCTCTGGAGAGAGGAGGGTTTTGGCTGCCCTCCAGGGGTGGAAAAATCTATAAGCCATTACGTAATATACCATATCTTTACCTTAGGTGAACCCAGTACAAGATCCACAGCTGTGAGCACACCAAGGGAGGCAGAGAGGCCTGTGTGGAAAAGAGATTGTGTGTGTAGGGAGAGAGAAAGAGTGCGTGTGTGTGTGTGTGTGTATGTGTGTGTGTGTGTGTGTGTGTCTGTGTAGAAACAGAGAGAGGGAGAATGAGTGTGTGTACTGTATTAGAGAGAGACTTCTTTGTGGCCAGTCTGCAGCACTTGCAGACCCTCACATCAATAGGTCACATCACAATTAGCTGGAACTCTATTGTAACATTAGCTACTTTCCTTTCTTTCTGTTTTTCATCTGTTTATTTGTTCATTTTCAAGCATACTTTTTGAAAGCAGCATTTGTATAGATAGACTTAAGAGGAGACTTCTGGATTCTTCACAGTGACTTGGCCAAGTGATCAGGATGCTTTTAGAGTAAGTCAGATCCTCTGTGATTCATTTATTTTGATTATATATACATTTAAATCAGAATACTGTTGTGTGATGTGAAACGCCATGGAAACGTACTGCACTGTACATCCAAAGCTGCTGGGCTGAATATTAATTTACGAAAGCTTCTTCTTCCCGCATACAGATAAGTGTGTGTGAGTGCGTGCATACAGGTGTGTTTGAAAATGGGAGCATGAGGCCGCGGGCCGAACAGTGGTGAACAGACCTGCTTTTCACTTCACACATTGACAGAATTGACACGTCAACGCTTTCATCCCATAATATGCACTAATCATGGCTTGACAAGATGGGCCAGGTCTGCATCCCAAATGGCACCCTATGGGCCCTGGTCAGAAGTAGTGCACTATAGAGGCTCTGGCCAGAAGTAGTGCACTATAGAGGGAATAGGATGCCATTTGGGACGCAGCCTCTTTGGGTTTTGATGTGACTGACAGTTTGTGCGAGTCCAGGCCTCACAATACATGCGTCCATTTCTCCTTAATGGTTATTGTTGTGATTCTCTGGCTGTCCGTGGGAATACATTCCATTGGCCCAGACGGTTTCCTCTACACATCGATGCTTGGTGATGGGTCTAGTGTTGTTCAAGAAGGGTCACGTTAAATGAATTAGATTCAGGTGCCTGCTGCTGCTGTTTTCAGTCTGATTGCAGACTACTTCCTATATTAGGCTCTAATACAGGGGTCGGCAACAGGCGTCCCGCGGGTCAAAACCGTCCCGCAAGGGATTCTTTTTGGCCTGCCAAAGTTTAGTAAAAAAAACACAAAAAAAACATATATTTGTTTGGAATTCAGCAAAAGAAAATCTAAAAAGCACATATTTTCCCAGGTATTCGCACGAATAAGAAAATAAATAAACGTTATTGTGTCTCAATGTAATCAAAGTATGAAATGATTGACATTTTCAAATACAATCTCTTTTTGGACTTACATGTAGTTGTGATAAATCCGCAGTGTACAAATGAATATAATTATCTTCGGGGCCCCGACCCTCCGAGGCTGAATTTAGTTACCTACCCCTGCTCTAAAATCAACCACCTGCCAGACATATTGACAATTACAAAATAACATGGTAAGAATCAGTCAACTCTGATGATGGTCGTTATGAAATTGTCCGTAATGACGGTTGATAATACCCCCCCCCCCCACACACACACACACACACACACACACACACACACACACACACACACACACACACACACACACACACAAACATGTGCCGAGAGGTAATTGTAAGTTAATGTGAAAGTGAATGTGAAACCATAGTAAAACACATGCAGATGTGGATTAGAAGGTTTTACCACAAACTCAGTTGTAACTCCTTCCATTGTTACACTCCTTCCATTATTCCTAGTTTAGTTGGACCAATCTCACCTGTGGAATTTCAACACAGTCACACACATGCAACTCTTCGACTGGGAGTCGGACCCTGGAATGAAAGACATTTGGAGCCCCCTCTCTCACCACACACACAGCTGGTTAACTGTGGTGGTGAGGGCGGTGGTGAGGGCGGTTGGCGGTATTGGGGGGCCGGCGGCTGGTGGCTATAACTAGGGAGGCAGATAGCTAGTAGGGGTTGTGGCTGGGTGGGAGATGGTGATATGTTTGTGTTTATTGACTTAAAGATACACACACACACACACACACACACACACATATACACACACACACACACACACACACACACATACACACACACACACACACACCAGGGCTTCAGACTCAGGGGAAAGGTGTGTGTTTAGAGCACACAGGCCTAATGATGTTGATTTAGACATTCTTGCGGTACTCTCTCTGGCTTGTGGTGTGTTAACTGGAACAGGGGCGACAACAAGCCAGCTCAGTGAGAGTAGTGGGAGTTTGTGAGCCCTATGGGCCCTGGTCAAAAGTAGTGCACTATATAGGGAATAGGGTGCTATTTGGGAGGCAGCCATGGAGGAGGGAAAACATACATCTCCAATGAGCATCGAACTAGTTCCCGGCAGTTTGTGTTTTCCCGGTTGCGCTCAATGTATTTCTTTTCATATTCAGATGTTATGGATTGCTTCTGGAATAGGGCCGATCCTTTTCCCAGCAATGGGAATTTACACTGTTTGGATGTTCTCTCTCGTGTTCCAAACAGAGGACTTTTGAGTTGGAGGCTTTACGGGAGGTTTATAAGTGAATACTCAACCGCTTTTAAACAAATATTGGAATGATGTAAAACTTCCCATTTAATTTGTTATTACATCTAGATTTTCCTTTCGTGTGTGTGTGGGGTTGGGATGTGTGTGTGTGTGTGATTCATAGCGTGGCAGTGTGTAGTCAGGCCTTTTACACAGGTGAGAAAATGCTGACCTGGACCAGAGTAAGTACTGTAACCTACTGCTCACTGTCTCTGTGTCTCAGAGTTCTCTCAGTACAGGAGATACCTACACACACACACACACACACACGCACACACACACACACACACACACAATATCACACAGACCCTCTCTTTTTCTCTCTCTTTTTCTCTCTCTTTTTCTCTCTCTCTCTCTCTCTCAGTAAGAGCGAGCCATGGGTCTTATCTCAGATTTTGTCAAACTAAAAAGCTACTTTGCTAGCTTTCCTTGGAAATCAGCCCGTCTAGCCGTTCTAACAACTATTTCTCCATTTGCCAGTCCATTGTCTAAGAACGGAATGTCATTCATTCCCAGGACAGTGACCCAACTTCCCTCCCCAGTCAGCCTCTACGTTAAACCCTACCTGGTTCTCCAACCTGTCTGACTCCACGGTCTACCCCTCCAGATTAAAATGGCTGATACAAACATATTGAGTTTCTTTACGGGACGTGATGGAATGCTGATACTAATGCATCAAAACCACGGCTGTGTCCCAAAGGGCACCCTATTCCCTATATAGTGTACTGCTTTAGACCAGGGCCCCATATGGCTCTGGTCAAAAGTAGCTCACTATATAGGGAATAGGGTGCCATTTGGGACACAGACCATATTATACTACTTAGAGGGAGCTAGTGCTACGAGCCAAGTACCTATCTGAGGAATCAGATATTATGGAAATGTGCCTCCTCTTAATCCTCCTCTATCCCCCTTTATGGTCTGTGTGTCAAATGGCACCCTATTCACTACATAGTGCACTACTTTTGACTAGTGCCCTGTGAAAATGAGGTGTCATTTGGGACGCAGTCTTAGACAGAAATCTTACTGGAGTTCCCTTTCCTTTCCCCCTGAAGAATCACATATTTGAACAGCCAGAAACTGTAATGTTGACTCACACAATACAGCAGTTCTCCATTTGGAGAACGACGTAAACACTGAATCCTATTGTACATCTGATTCTTATATACCCTGTGTGTTCGCTTTTCGGCCCTAAAGCTCAAATGTGTGTGTGTGTGTGTGTGTGTGTGTGTGTGTGTGTACATGCACACTGTAACGGGACAATTAATAACAGTAACCATTCTGGAATTCTCTCTTCTCCATCCTGAAACCATCTTCTCCTGCAGTCTGAAGCATGATTGAACAGTACAGCAGAGGTCAAACCCACACGGCTGTTTTTGTTGGTGATGGAGTAGCAGCTCTGAGTCATTTGGCCACAGTGGTGGTGTGAGGCTTGGCTCGGCTGCTGCACTGCACATTTAAAAGCTACAGTCTGGGTTTCGTTCTCAGCAAAACGGCAGTTTGTAAACGAGGAAGTAATAAAAAATGTGTATTTTGGGTTTACGATGGGGTAAGGACAGTTGTGCTACAGGCTCACGACGCAAGTTATTTCCTTCAAGAATCAATCTAGAATTGAAAATGAACTCTTGAACATATTTCTAGATGACAGATTGTAGCTTTAAAGACGCGCTCATTTTTCACCCTGAATCAGCCCTGCTTCTCCTGACTGACAGCCAACAAGTTGAGAAGCATCTGACGTGGCAGCTACAGCGTGTGTGTGTGTGTGTATGTGTGTATGTGTATGTGTGTGCGCGTGCGTGCAACAGCTCCTCTCAGAATAGGAGAACAGTCCAGCTCTCTCTCTTCTGTTCTGACTCACAGTGTAACCAGCGCTGCCACCACCATATCTGTAGCTGTGTTACTACGCTTTGGAAGGGAAAGTGTTTGGAATAAGTTCCCATTTTAGGTGGTTTTTGCCATGAATTTAGCTATTGAATGGGCTGGGCCCGCGGGCCGTAGATGCCCACCCCTGAGGTAGGAAGTAGGAAAAAGTGTTTGGAATAAGTACTGTTCTTAGGTGGTTTTGTCAGGATTTTGATCTACTAGTACTGAGGGGCGGCAGGTAGCCTAGTGGTTAGAGCGTTGGACTAGTAACCAAAAGGTTGCAAGATCGAATCCCTGAGCTGACAAGATAAAGATCTGTCATTCTGCCCCTGAACAAGGCAGTTAACCCACTGTTCCTAGACCGTCATTGAAAATAAGAATTTGTTCTTAACTGACTTGTTTAGTTAAATAAAGGTAAAATAAAATGTTTCAAATAAATAAATGAAATTGAACAGGTTCTATATCGTCCGTCAGGCTCGGTCCCTGTTGGAGAGATGTGATTCCCTCCACTGAGTCTCCTCTCAGACCCTGGTTGCATCCCAAATGGTAGCCTATTCCCTATATAGTGCACTACTTTTGACGAGAGACATATAGGCCCTGGTCAAAAGTAGTGCACTATGTAGGGAATAAGGTGCAATTTGGGACACAACCACTGTGTTTGCATTTATCTGTCTGTCAGCTGTGGTTGTCCTGAGGTCAGTCCTCCACAGACTAAAAGCAGAGGAGTGTGTGTGTGTGTGTGTGTGTGTGTGTGATTATTTTAACTTCTCACTAGAAATAAGCAGACAGTCGAGCACATGCCCCAGCACACAAACATTACCACCTTTAACCCTCACACTGCCATCCAACAGGCCATGCCTCAACACGTATATAGTCCAGCCTTTAACCCTCACACTGCCAACCAACAGGTCATGCCCCAACACGTATATAGTCCAGCCTTTAACCCTCACACTGCCATCCAACAGGCCATGCCTCAACACGTATATAGTCCAGCCTTTAACCCTCACACTGCCATCCAACAGGCCATGCCTCAACACGTATATAGTCCAGCCTTTAACCCTCACACTGCCATCCAACAGGCCATGCCCCAACACGTATATAGTCCAGCCTTTAACCCTCACACTGCCAACCAACAGGCCATGCCCCAACACGTATATAGTCCAGCCTTTAACCCTCACACTGCCATCCAACAGGCCATGCCCCAACACGTATATAGTACAGCCTTTAACCCTCACACTGCCATCCAACAGGCCATGCCCCAACACGTATATAGTACAGCCTTTAACCCTCACACTGCCATCCAACAGGCCATGCCCCAACACGTATATAGTCCAGCCTTTAACCCTCACACTGCCATCCAACAGGCCATGCCCCAACACGTATATAGTCCAGCCTTTAACCCTCACACTGCCATCCAACAGGCCATGCCTCAACAAGTATATAGTCCAGCCTTTAACCCTCACACTGCCATCCAACAGGCCATGCCTCAACACGTATATAGTCCAGCCTTTAACCCTCACACTGCCATCCAACAGGCCATGCCTCAACACGTATATAGTCCAGCCTTTAACCCTCACACTGCCATCCAACAGGCCATGCCTCAACACGTATATAGTCCAGCCTTTAACCCTCACACTGCCATCCAACACGCCATGCCTCAACACGTATATAGTCCAGCCTTTAACCCTCACACTGCCATCCAACAGGCCATGCCTCAACACGTATATAGTCCAGCCTTTAACCCTCACACTGCCATCCAACAGGCCATGCCTCAACACGTATATAGTCCAGCCTTTAACCCTCACACTGCCATCCAACAGGCCATGCCCCAACATGTATATAGTCCAGCCTTTAACCCTCACATTGCCAACCAAGCACCAGGCAGCACACAAACAGTGCCGGGTCTAGCTCTTGTAACTCATAGACTATGTTCCAATGTCCATACTAGTGTATCTACCACTTGCATTGTAACAGAGGATATTGTAACAGAGGATATTGTAACAGAGGATGTTGTAACAGAGGATATTGTAACAGAGGATATTGTAACAGAGGATATTGTAACAGAGGATGTTGTAACAGAGGATATTGTAACAGAGGATGTTGTAACAGAGGATATTGTAACAGAGGATATTGTAACAGAGGATGTTTTTAACAGAGGATATTGTAACAGAGGATATTGTAACAGAGGATGTTGTAACAAAGGATATTGTAACAGAGGATATTGTAACAGAGCATATTGTAACAGAGGATATTGTAACAGAGGATATTGTAACAGAGGATGTTGTAACAGAGGATATTGTAACAGAGGATGTTGTAACAGAGGATATTGTAACAGAGGATGTTGTAACAGAGGATATTGTAACAGAGGATGTTGTAACAGAGGATGTTGTAACAGAGGATATTGTAACAGAGGATGTTGTAACAGAGGATGTTGTAACAGAGGATGTTGTAACAGAGGATGTTGCAACAGAGGATGTTGTAACTGAGCCACAGGACTTTAGTGGAGTTCTATTTACTATGATTAGGGCCAGTTTTCCTTGAAAACATGACCTTACTAGGAAAGTCTCTGGGCCCTAACTAAGATTTGTTTGAGTTCAATTTAATGAATCAATATTGACAAGTGTAACAGTTGGTGGAGGACTAGGGTTTCAATAGGAGGAGAACAGGACAGTTAATCCTAGAGTAGGTGGTGGAGGACAATGCGGCCGTCCCCCCTTGAATGTATTCTACGGCGATGACAGACCCATAGCATTACTATCCTATTACATAAACTGACACACTACATTACAATGGGAGTTATTTACAAAGACAGTTTGCCGTGGCTGGTGATGACCGACTGGTGAAGACAGACTGGTAAATACAGGCTGGTGATGACCGACTGGTGAAGACAGACTGGTAAATACAGGCTGGTGATGACCGACTGGTGAAGACAGACTGGTAAATACAGGCTGGTGATGACCGACTGGTGAAGACAGACTGGTAAATACAGACTGGTGATGACCGACTGGTGAAGACAGACTGGTAAATACAGACTGGTGATGACCGACTGGTGAAGACAGACTGGTAAATACAGGCTGGTGATGACCGACTGGTGAAGACAGACTGGTAAATACAGACTGGTGATGACCGACTGGTGAAGACAGACTGGTAAATACAGGCTGGTGATGACCGACTGGTGAAGACAGACTGGTAAATACAGGCTGGTGATGACCGACTGGTGAAGACAGACTGGTAAATACAGACTGGTGATGACCGACTGGTGAAGACAGACTGGTAAATACAGACTGGTGATGACCGACTGGTGAAGACAGACTGGTAAATACAGGCTGGTGATGACCGACTGGTGAAGACAGACTGGTAAATACAGGCTGGTGATGACCGACTGGTGAAGACAGACTGGTAAATACAGACTGGTGATGACCGACTGGTGAAGACAGACTGGTGATGACCGACTGGTGAAGACAGACTGGTAAATACAGACTGGTGATGACCGACTGGTGAAGACAGACTGGTAAATACAGACTGGTGATGACCGACTGGTGAAGACAGACTGGTGAAGACAGACTGGTAAATACAGGCTGGTGAAGACAGACTGGTAAATACAGACTGGTGATGACCAACTGGTGAAGACAGACTGGTGAAGACAGACTGGTAAATACAGGCTGGTGATGACAGACTGGTGAAGACAGACTGGTAAATACAGACTGGTGATGACCAACTGGTGAAGACAGACTGGTGAAGACAGACTGGTAAATACAGACTGGTGATGACCGACTGGTGATGACCGACTGGTGAAGACAGACTGGTAAATACAGACTGGTGATGACCAACTGGTGAAGACAGACTGGTGAAGACAGACTGGTAAATACAGACTGGTGATGACCAACTGGTGAAGACAGACTGGTGAAGACAGACTGGTAAATACAGACTGGTGATGACCGACTGGTGAAGACAGACTGGTAAATACAGACTGGTGATGACCGACTGGTGAAGACAGACTGGTAAATACAGGCTGGTGATGACCGACTGGTGAAGACAGACTGGTAAATACAGGCTGGTGATGACCGACTGGTGAAGACAGACTGGTAAATACAGACTGGTGATGACCGACTGGTGAAGACAGACTGGTAAATACAGGCTGGTGATGACCGACTGGTGAAGACAGACTGGTAAATACAGGCTGGTGATGACCGACTGGTGAAGACAGACTGGTGAAGACAGACTGGTAAATACAGACTGGTGATGACCGACTGGTGATGACCGACTGGTGAAGACAGACTGGTAAATACAGACTGGTGATGACCAACTGGTGAAGACCGACTGGTGAAGACAGACTGGTAAATACAGACTGGTGATGATCGACTGGTGAAGACAGACTGGTAAATACAGGCTGGTGATGACCGACTGGTGAAGACAGACTGGTAAATACAGGCTGGTGATGACCGACTGGTGAAGACAGACTGGTAAATACAGACTGGTGATGACCGACTGGTGAAGACAGACTGGTAAATACAGGCTGGTGATGACCGACTGGTGAAGACAGACTGGTAAATACAGGCTGGTGATGACCGACTGGTGAAGACAGACTGGTGAAGACAGACTGGTAAATACAGACTGGTGATGACCGACTGGTGATGACCGACTGGTGAAGACAGACTGGTAAATACAGACTGGTGATGACCAACTGGTGAAGACCGACTGGTGAAGACAGACTGGTAAATACAGACTGGTGATGATCGACTGGTGAAGACAGACTGGTAAATACAGACTGGTGATGACCGACTGGTGAAGACAGACTGGTAAATACAGGCTGGTGATGACCGACTGGTGAAGACAGACTGGTAAATACAGGCTGGTGATGACCGACTGGTGAAGACATACTGGTAAATACAGGCTGGTGATGACCGACTGGTGAAGACAGACTGGTGAATACAGACTGGTGATGACCGACTGGTGAAGACAGACTGGTAAATACAGACTGGTGATGACCGACTGGTGAAGACAGACTGGTAAATACAGGCTGGTGATGACCGACTGGTGAATACAGACTGGTAAATACAGACTGGTGATGACCGACTGGTGAAGACAGACTGGTAAATACAGACTGGTGATGACCGACTGGTGAAGACAGACTGGTAAATACAGGCTGGTGATGACCAACTGGTGAAGACAGACTGGTAAATACAGACTGGTGATGACCAACTGGTGAAGACAGACTGGTGAAGACAGACTGGTAAATACAGGCTGGTGATGACCGACTGGTGAAGACAGACTGGTGAAGACAGACTGGTAAATACAGACTGGTGATGACCAACTGGTGAAGACAGACTGGTGAAGTAGTATCCTCTTATAAACAGTACAATGCATCATCAACATTGTATAATCCTGACACAATGGGAGTCATTTCCAGTTCAATAACATGAGGGTTCTTTAGATGGATATATCTCATGGAAGATGGAGAAGAGGAACACTTAAAAGGCATTGGGAGGTGTTGGAGCAAATCTCTGTTTATACTAGCTATAGTCAAATGAGGTATGTGAGCAGGGAAGAGGTATTGCCTGCCATGTGTGTGTGTGTGCGTGCGTGGTGAACTAGGAAGGCTAAAAGGTAGTCTCACAGCACTTGTCTGTTTGGCACTGGTGTAATGAATGACTGTACTAGTTTGGAGTCTGGTTGAGTCAAGCTGTGTAGGGTGGTCCACTGGTGTAATGAATGACTGTACTAGTTTGGAGTCTGGTTGAGTCAAGCTGTGTAGGGTGGTCCACTGGTGTAATGAATGACTGTACTAGTTTGGAGTCTGGTTGAGTCAAGCTGTGTAGGGTGGTCCATGTGAGAGAGAGAAGAGGGAAAGAGAGACAAGGGGAACAGAGGGAGAGAAAGAGAGTCCGAGATGACAAGAGAGTGTAAGGGTTACAGAGAGAGAGAAATAAAGAGAGATGTCAAAAGAGAGAGAGAGAGAGACTGCAAACCAGAGAGAAAGAGCGAGGAAAGGGTGGTGGAATTAGGGAAGGGTGTTGGTGTTGGGGTTGGCGGGGTACAGAATGAATGTGTGAGTTGGGCTGGTGGGATGGTTGCAAGGCATTTGCATAAAGGGTGAGGGCATCGTGCCCGGCTGTGGGGAAGGGTTGGCACCTCGCCTCACCAACTGGCAGAGGGAGGACTGAGGAGGAATAAAAGGGAGAGAATTACAGAAACCTAGGGAGAGGGAGTAAGAGAGAGTGAAGGGGGAGAGAGAGAGTGATAGATAGGAAGAGGGAGTGATAGATAGGGAGAGGGAGTAAGAGAGAATGAAGGGGGAGAGAGAGTGATAGGGAGAGAGAGTGATAGAGAGAAAGGGAGAGAGAGTGATAGATAGAGAGAAAGGGAGAGAGAGTGATAGATAGAGAGAAAGGGAGAGAGAGTGATAGGGAGAGAGAGTGGTAGAGAGTGATAGATAGGGAGAGAGTGATAGTGATAGATAGGGAGAGAGAGTGATAGATAGAGTGATAGATAGAGATAAAGGGAGAGAGAGTGATAGGGAGAGAGAGAGTGATAGATAGATAGATAGATAGATAGATAGATAGATAGATAGATAGATAGAGAGAGAGGAGGGAACGCACTCAATAGAGCATCTCTTGTTTCAGGGAGAGCCGGGTCCTGGCTGGCTGTTGACAGAGCAGGAGAGAGGAGAGGAGGGGAGGAAAGGAAAGGGGAGAGGAGAGGAGAGAGGAGGGGAGGAAAGGGGAGAGGAGAGGAAGCGAGGAGAGGAGAGGAGGGGAGTAAAGGGGAGAGGAGAGGAGGGGCGGAAAGGGGAGAGGGGAGAGGAGTAAAGAGGAGAGGAGTAAAGAGGAGAGGAGGGGAGTAAAGAGGAGAGGAGGAAAGGGGAGAGGGGAGGCGAGAGGAGAGGAAGGGAGGCGAGAGGAGAGGAAGGGAGGCGAGAGGAGAGGAAGGGAGGCGAGAGGAGAGGAAGGGAGGCGAGAGGAGAGGAAGGGAGGTGAGAGGAGAGGAGAGGAGAGGAGGGGAGGGGAGGCGAGGGGAGGCGAGAGGAGAGGAGAGGAGGAGAGGTGAGAACAGGGGAGAGGAGTGGTGAGCAAGGGGGACAGGAGAGGAGGGAAGGGGATGGGAGGTGGGAGGAGAGGAGAGGAGGAAAGGGGACGGGAGAGGAGAGGAGAGGAGAGCAGGGGGGACAGGAGAGGAGAGGAGGAAAGGGGGGACGGGAGGGGAGAGGAGAGGAGAGCAGGGGGGACGGGAGAGGAGAGGAGGAAAGGGGACGGGAGGGGAGAGGAGAGGAGAGCAGGGGGGACAGGAGAGGAGAGGAGGAAAGGGGATGGGAGAGGAGAGGAGAGGAGATATATTGTTTGATTATCTGCTTCATTCCTGCTGTACTCCACCAACACTCATCCAAAGTTTATATCAAGTCCCTGCAGCTGTACTGTGGTCAAGCTGTTATTGGAATATGATATATACTGTATATGAACTTGAGTGTGTGTGTCATGTGTGTCTGACAGTGTCCATGACACACACACACACACACACACACACACACTCAGGTTCAGAGTGTGAGACAGTCCCCTCCCTCTCGTTTAGCCGGAAAACAGTCTCTCTGTCCCCCCTACACACACACACACACACACACACACCCTGCCCTCCCCTCTGCGTGTCAAGCACTGCCCACTTGACCTTTTCAGGAATGGCCGCCCTTGTGGACTGCTGGGGGGAATGCTGTGCATTCACTTTTTATGGAGCCGACCAGCTGGGGGGCAGACAGAGAATACCTAGCACAGCCCCGGGGGCAAGTAGTACTATTATAATGGACAGGGGACTTAGTGACATATCTGATCCGCTTAGCTGCTTCTCACTGCCCTGAAACATACCCTCCTAATAATGTCATGTAGCACTGAATGCATGAATTAATAAAAAGTGAATGAATCAATGAATGGCTGAATGAATGAGTTATCAATACATTATTTCGCATCCAATAGACACAATGAATCCTCTCAGTAATGTTAGGCTGCTGTATCAATTGTCAATATTGTGATATTGTAGTCTTCTTATTACCAGGCAGGAAATTGTTAGAATAAGACTGGGCCATTGTCTGGACGAGGCCTCCTGCCATGTATTCTGGGATTTGTAGTCTATAGCTGGAAGAGGCTCGAATCCGGGCAGGGCCCTGTGCGTCTGGATCCGTTTATAGCACAAATACACTCAGGGCCACACACACACACACACACACACACACACACACACACACACACACACACACACACACACACACATATACACTCCCTCGCCACAGAAATGGTTCCAGACTTTCACACATAGTAATGAGTCCGTGTGTAAACAGGGATAATTACAAACGATGCACAGACACACATTAATCATCATTCTAACTGCCTCACTAACGAGAAAAGAAAGAAATAAAGAAAAAGGAAGGAAGGAAGGAAGGAAGGAAGGAAGGAAGGAAGGAAGGAAGGAAGGAAGGAAGGAAGGAAGGAAGGAAGGAGTTTTTCTTCTCATTTTCTCAGGGAGTTATGTTAACTTCAGGCTGGGGCAGACTAAAAGCAGTGCAGTTACACTGATTCGAGTGCACGGCACCAAATTGGCACTATTCTGGATTTTGGCAGTGAATGCAGGTTGAGAGGAATAAGGGGATGTATAGAGAGAGCGAGAGGCCCTTGTGTTTTATTTTGCAGTGGTGTGTGAGGAAGTGTGTTTTTGTGAGGGAGAGAGCGAGCGAGCGAGAAAGTGTGTTTGTGAGGAAGAAGAGACACTATTGTAAGCTGTATTTTTAAACCCTATGGTTTATACACAGTTGAAAACGTGTAATGGTATGCTAGTCTGCTGCAACTGCAGTGCGGCTCTGCTGTCCTGCGCACCTTGATTTTCTTCCTTTCCTGGGAAGAAAACATGGAAACTTGGCTGTAGCTATAGGAACACATGTTTCCCCCTTTTCTTTTAATACAGAGCAGCCTAAAATGGCAGAATGCTCCATATGAAGGCAGATATTCCTGCCCTGTACAAGGTTTAGGAGGGAAGTTAAGAAGTTTGCATTGGATTTTCTATGCAAAGCACAGGCACTTTTAAAAACTCCATGACTCATAGTAATTCCGCAATCTATTCTAGAACACCGACACTTGAATACAGAACACCCTAGAAAGTAAGCTGCAACACACACATACACACACGAGCATATGACGTGGAAAATATCCCTCTGTGCCGTGGTCCAAATCTCTCGCACTCTTTCCCTTACATCATCGCAGTACCTGTCAATATGTGATTTTACTGAGCAGATGTCGAACGCTGTCCTCCCAATTTCAACTGTGACACGTCCGTCCTCGCGCTCGCCAGTGACTTTGTGTTTTATGGGAAGAGCAAGAGAATACGTGCAGTTCTCCGGTACTCGGTGTCACTCACCAGTCATTGCTTCTCCATCTTGAATGAACCTTATGCTTAAATAAAATGAAGTAGTCATAAGTTCCAATCGCATTTTTTAACTAATTCGATTTCCTTCCACAACTTGACCTTAGCCATACTTTTTACATCATATCCCTATTTATAAATAGGCCTAATACGGAAATAATAATCTAGTCCAACGACACGATAGGTGAATTGTGTTATTTGTATTGCATCCCTAAAATGCATTTCTAGAACTTTTATTATAAAAAAATAAGAAACATGACTATAGAAGCAGTGATATGTGAATAGCAATGGAATGAAGTGATCATATTTTCTGCATGATATGACTATGTTTGAGCAAGGCATTTGAGTAAAGAATCATCATTATATTATCCCCAAATGTATTTTTGCATCGAAAACATTTTAATTAGCTTATACAAATATATTGGTGGTTAATTCGTTTTTTCTACTGTACATTTTTGTATTTTAGAAGAAATAGTAATTTTTCCCTATACTCTCGACTGCTAAACCACATAAAAGGCCTATGTTATTTACAGGAAAAAACGTTTAGGTCACCAAACTGTCTCAACAATAAATTTAAATGAAACCTAATTGCTACCCCCTTTTTTTCTTTTTTTACTATTTTAGAAAATGAATGAATGAGCTTTTATATTGCATTTCATTGTTTATAACTTCATTTACCAAAATTGGCCAACAGTAGAAATAGAGGATTGCACTATTGTCCAGTAAAGCAAAAGCTTGTTTCTGAGTAAATGTACCTTCGTATTGATTCAGGCTACACTGTGAAGTGCCCGAAAATGAAACATCATTTAATCAACTTGATCATTCGATTTCGGATCTACAAATCTTTTTTAGCTGACGTTCCACTCCCAAAGACAGGAGTGGCAAGCAGTGGAATGGAATTGCTCAACAGAGATGGCAACCAGGTTAAAATGAAATGTCAAAGCATGTACAAGAAATGATGACGTTTGTGTATTAGTTGCACGTATCAGTTGTTAAATCTCAATATGTAGCAGAATTTGTCAAAATATAATGTATTTATTTAGTCATTTCAAGCAGTAAAGAAACATTGAATATATTATTGGGGTGTAGTCATGGTTAATTTATCTATGAAGGATTATTTTGATGTTATTACATGATGCGTCTCTACTCGTTTAAGACCATACTAGAACAAAACAGAAGATTTCAGTAATCTACAAATAGGCTGCATCCGTAGGCCCACATAACCTATGAAAATAGACAATTTCTTTATTCATCTTATTCCGAAAAATTATTTGTAGTCAAGCTTTATCATTTGGGTTATTATATGGGGTTGATAGTTAAAATTGTTACAAACCATTATAATTAAGCCCATGTATGTCTGCAGATGGGCCTATTCCGAGTAAAAACCTGGAAGCAAAATTATATGTAGTATAACATTGGCTCTATAGATAACACACACAGGGTATATTTATGAATAGTAAAACGTTCCATTTTTGTGTGAGAAAAAGCTGACCTATTTGGCTGCAAGTCTTGCTGCTTTTGGTTGAGCCTCGCGCCTAACGCGAGTTTCCCGCCACTTGGATCTGTTTTACTGAGATGAAGCGAGAGGAGGTTTGTTCCTGTTTTAACAGTATATGATGCGAGTCAAATATAACAAGAGAGGAGGTTTGTTCCTATTTTAACAGTCTATATGATGCGAGTCAAATATAACAAGAGAGGAGGTTTGTTCCTGTTTTAACAGTATATGATGCGAGTCAAATATAACAAGAGAGGAGGTTTGTTCCTATTTTAACAGTCTATATGATGCGAGTCAAATATAACAAGAGAGGAGGTTTGTTCCTGTTTTAACAGTCTATATGATGCGAGTCAAATATAACAAGAGAGGAGGTTTGTTCCTGTTTTAACAGTCTATATGATGCGAGTCAAATATAACAAGAGAGGAGGTTTGTTCCTATTTTAACAGTCTATATGATGCGAGTCAAATATAACAAGAGAGGAGGTTTGTTCCTGTTTTAACAGTCTATATGATGCGAGTCAAATATAACAAGAGAGGAGGTTTGTTCCTATTTTAACAGTCTATATGATGCGAGTCAAATATAACAAGAGAGGAGGTTTGTTCCTGTTTTAACAGTCTATATGATGCGAGTCAAATATAACAAGAGAGGAGGTTTGTTCCTATTTTAACAGTCTATATGATGTGAGTCAAATTTAACAAGAGAGGAGGTTTGTTCCTGTTTTAACAGTCTATATGATGTGAGTCAAATTTAACAAGAGGAGAGAAGCTCAGAGATGCCGCCGTCTAAAGTGGTTCTACAGAAACACAGAAAGCGGCTATAGCAGAACATGTTTTCTGGAAGAGATTACAATTTACTGGTCCCCACAGCAAGCAGTTATTTTCCCCCTCGGCAACGCTTTTATTTTTATTTTCTGCCGGTTGTAAATCTTGGCAATGCAAATATAGCCTACATTTGTGCTGAGTGCTGTTTTCATCCAACGTTAGGCTACCTGCTCAGTCCTTGGCTATTGAAAGAAAGAGACTCATTTTGGCAGGCTTCGCCAGTAGCCTACGTGTTCCTTTCATGATAAAGAGATAGGCTATTTGAATGTTTAGGCAGACTATCCACATTTAAAGGTTTATTTCTAGTACTTGCCTTTATAGCGTTCATTTAATGGGGACTTGTTTGTGTATTTTACTGGACTACTTTTCGGCTTAATTTAATGCTTAATTGGTTTAGGCCTACAAAGGAAAGCATTCTATTCAATATCACTTCTATGTCACTTATAGATTACATATAAAGTAGAAAAACGTTTTGTAGACTTTAAATGAATTTATTATTCAATAGTGTCAAACTAAGAGAGAAGGCTTTGAATTCCCTCATATGGAATGTTAGGCCTTTCCTATTTCTCATGTGTGAGTGCCATCCACTCAGTTTGTGCAGAGGCCTTCTGATATCCTCAATAGGCCTACTGGCCTATTAAAGGCTGGCCTATAGGCTATATAAAAGTGTTTTGCTGGTAGGTCTATATGACAGGATCGTTGCGGATTCTATATAAGCAATTAGAAATAGAAATCAACAATGGAACTGTGTCACACCATAATGCCTCGGGTAACGTTCTCGTTCTTTTCCCTTTGTCTGCCTTTTTGGCAGTTGTTTTACTCTCTATACAACTCCAAGGGTTTTCCCGCTGTTTCTGTGCAAAATCGATGGCTTTGTCCATTCATATATACACTCATTGGTAAAACTATAGGTGGCTTTCCCAGTTCCAAACACTCGTTTTTCCCCATCTCTCCCTCTTCACTTGCTCTCTTTTTCGTTTGTGAGAAACGAAAGCGCAGGAGAGAGCTGGAGATTGTTTCTGTGCAGCCTCGCGGAGATTAGATGAGCTCTCTCCCTCTCTCTCTCTCAAAAGAAAACCAAAACACGATTGCAGAACAGGAGATACTAGTAAATATACCGCTGGCCCGCGGCAAGAGGCCCATGGCAGGCGGCCGTTGGCGACAGACACACACTCACCGACCGCCTGCCGAGCGAGCGCATGCAATGGCCAAATGCATCCAACAGATCCACTATAACTAGGCATGTCTCTCCTATTTAAAAGCAAGAAATACGTTTTGAAAAATTATATTAACTGCCACATAATAAATGGTAGGGTGCCACAGACTGGTGTCCTGGCCAAAATAATACAAGTTCTGCATTTGGCTAATTATATTAAACACATGTAGGTCATGTTTATTCGTATCTGCAGTGGTCCGGCGCTATATAATAGGCATCATTTAAAATGAATCTGGGAACGAAAGCTTCAGCTGTTAAACGCGTGGCCTTATTGAGTTATTTTGGATTTTATCAAATAAATCTCAGACACAAAATAGTCAAATAAAATCAGTGTTGACGTCATGTCGAATGATTCACAGAAATATATATATATATATGAAAAATGTGAGCTTGCTTGAACCATCTTTACTTTGGTTCGTCAGATTTATGGAAATGTTGTGGCCGGTCTGTGATAGAATATTTTTGCATGAATAGTGTAAAAATAGAATCTTGTGCTGTCTTAGATTATGCAGAACCATAGAGGACTTTCATTCATTTACTTGATGATATTTTCTGTTTGTTTTTGTTCCAGTCTGGTTGTGGTTGCAGCATGATATGATACTTGTGACAGTATGGGTGATATTTAAGACAATATAGATACTTGTAGCAATAGTAGCCTATGGGTTGTAAAGTAGCCATCTCTCCCCATCACTTTGTATTATACAATATGCTTAACCTCAGTTAAGAGATGGTATGGATCCCCTCTGATCATTTTTAAACAAGAATCTTAGTAGACACACCTCTCTCGTTCCTTTTTCTCACTCCATCTCTCTCTCTCTCTCTCTCTCTCTCATCTTGTTATTTCACCCAAATTCCTCTCTCTGTAACTTCTCTTCCCCACATTTGGTGCTCTGCCCCACATTTTGTGCCCACAGAGTTACTGTGTTGTTTCTCCTGCCCACATTCGGTGCCCGCCTATGTATTAGCATGTTCGTCAACCAGTGCCCGTCCAGCCCAGCCTGTCCAGATTGGGTCTTTGCTCAGTACCACCATCCAGCACAATGCAGCCAGACACCCGGCTAGCCAGGCCGTGGCTTTGCTGTCAGGCAGAGGCAGAGAGAGAAAGCTGGGCTAGATGGCTGTGTAGATCTGATGGCCCTGGGCTGGAACCAGAGGATTCCTAGTCTTTGTAGGGGTGTTCAGAGAGTGGCCATCGGGCCGGAATCAAATAGTTCTGCTTCCATGCCAGAGGACCTACATGATGCTCCCATTTTGCCCATTTTTGACACAATCTCTGTAATTTCCTCCTGGCCCGAATTTACTTCTTTTTTTCTCACATCACTTAGATTTGTGATTTTGTGTGTGTGAGCAATTATACTATCATGGGATGGCTGTGAGAATGTTATATTTAGCATAATTATCCTCTTTGTTTTCCCCTCAGAAATGCTGTATATACAGTATATATTTATGAATTATATCCCTTGTGGAACCTAAATGTCCTATTTCCTGAACACTTGTCCTGTAGTGGGTACACTCCTTCCTTCCTCACTAGGGTCAGACAGCCAATGAGAGCAAGTAAAGTGGTAGCCAGGGTGATGCAGTCAGTCGTAAACTCCCTGCAGTTCAACTTGCCTGATGTTTCATATGTCCTGTACGTCACTGGAGGGCAATACATTACATCCTACGTTACATGTTGGAGTATGAAAATAAAGCAATAAAAATGGCATGTTTTTATATTACAAAGAAAGGGACGATGTGTATTTTCGGAGGCACAGACAGGCGATATACCTTTGTGACTTGCAGTGAACAGATCCTTTGTAAGGTCTCACATATCTGCCTGCCCTGCATTCGTAAACAGCGTATAGGCTGCACTTACATTTACAGAGATACGGTCCAGTCCGTAGCGGACCGGTTCGGTTCTCAAGTTTCCATTGTCCACTGACTGAACCCCTCTCATTGGAATGCTCTCTACATTTGTAACAGAAACATTTAATGTGTGTCCAACACACTGTTGTCAAGCACGCGGCTGCTAAAAAGGGCCATTTTGGAATTAGAATGAATGTGAGCGAACGAATAGAAAAAGGTCCAGTTTGGAACAAATGCGAGGGAGTGATTTAAAACAGAGTGAGTGTTTTTGGATAGAGGATGGATGGATGGATGTTTTGGGGGGAAGAAGAGGGGAACGGAATGGTTGTTCTTCTCCTCTTTTCCCCCTCTCACTCTCTTTGTTTGTGTGGTAAATCCAGGAGCAGCTGCTTGGTTTGAGGGTCTAGTGGGATTTTGGGGCTGCTCTTTCTCATGGCATCCTGTGCCAAGGTGGTGAAACGCGAGCAGAGAGCAGAGGAGAGAGAGAAAGAGGGGGAGAGAGGGGAGGGAAGGATTGGCTCTGGGCGGGTGCACTGGGAGAGGGTGTCTGCGTCCCAAATGGCACCCTATTCCCTGTTTACTGCACTACTTTTGCCCCGGGACCATAGGGCTCTGGTCAAAAGTAGTGCACTATATAGGGAATAGAGGTGCCAGTTGGGAGACAACCAGAGAGATCGTGCTGGTTTGATGAGATGGTGGTGACCATGCTGGTGACGGAAGATGCAGGATGGGTGAGGGAGGGGGGCAGGTAGGTGGAGTAGAGGCGGGCGGGTGCTGTCTGGATTGGTGCATGTAAAATGAATATCCACTGGACTTTGCCTTTCCACTAGATTGGACTTGTCTATTTGGCTAATGACATGCCTTCTGTCTGCTCCACACACAATCCCCCTCTCCCTCCCTTCCTCCCGCTCGCTCGCTCCCTCCCTCTCTCTCTCTTGCGCGCTCCCTTGCTCTTTATCTCTCTCCACTACCAGCCACCAACCCAACCTACCCTCCTCCCTCCTCTTTGCCATATCTCTCTCTTCCCTCCCTTTCAGTCGCTCGGAGCGTGCGTATTGGCTGAGGCTGAGCAGACACTCTGTGCCAAGTAGGTGGGCCTTGTGCGCGTTGGCACAGACTCAGTCAATGGTTAGAGAAGGAAAGTGGAGAGGAACAGAGAGAAAGAGAGAGACAGTTGGAGAGAAAGAGGGGGGAAAAGAAAGAAGACTGCAGCCCGGGTTTGCCAGCGGTCGTACACTCTTCCAACATTGATTCGAGTCCTCTTGTTTTTTTTCTCTTCTTCTCCGTCCTGCTCCCCCTCCCTCTCTTCTTCCGACTCAGTTTCTCTCTCTATCCGTGAGTCTTACTTAGCCTACAGATCTGAACCAGTACCACCATACTACTGCTTTGCCAAAGCATTTTTGTTTTGTTTTTGGCCCCCAAAATGTTTTTCCTTTTTTGAAAGCGAACAAAGAAGCGATTTCATTTAACATTTTTAAACTGATCTCATCGCTTTATTTAAATTGTATTATATTTTATTACATGCATACAACCTTTGTTGTTGTTTTGTAATTCACTTTTTAACTTTCCCTCCACTCTCTCTCTCTCTCTCTCTCTCCGGTGTTGTTGAACACCACCTGGTTTAGCAGCTCTTCTGCCACAGTACCTCCTGTGTTTCCGTGCTGGTACTACACCATCCTCACCCCCTCCTTTGCCTCTCCTTCATTCTTGACTTTGTTTTTCTTCTTCTTGCATTTATTGGACAATTTCTGCAGCTTTCCTCCATTTTTTTTCCCCTCCTGCTGTTCTTCTTCATTTGTTTTGTAATTTGTAACATACTGTAGTTGCGGAAGTTGTTGTGTATTGACTCAGTAAACCAGTATCGAACTGGTATACTGATTTGTCTGGCGCAGTGAATTTATCATGAGACAGCGAAATGGTAACTACCAAGGTTTTATTTTTCTATTTTTCCCCTTCTGTTTTGTGATGACTGTTTTGTTGTTGATATAATTTCAGTAATGACGTGAATTCAGTGTTTTTGGCAAAGATCATTCATATGCATGATTTTTATTGAGGATGTGATGTTTTATTCAGAACTTGAGTTATTATCATTTGAGTTATCGTGTTAGCAGACTAAGCAGGTGTGAGGGTATTTCTGAAGAGACTATTTCTTGTGTTCTTGTGTTGGTATTCTTTCCAGTCCTTTGTGTTACATGGATTTTAAATTGATGCAAAGTTGAATTTCCTGCTCTGTTTGAATGACGCGTTTATTTGAGTCATTTATTGGTGTATTATAAGGATTGTAGCTCTGCACAATGACATGCCTGTTATGTGCACGTTAATGGCATGAAAATCAGCACATCAAAATATTGTCAACAGTGTTTTATTATTAGATATTACTGGTAGATAATATTAGATAGTTTGCCTCCTCTATCGATATACTGTTTGTTTGTTTTAATGTTTGTGTGTGTAGCCTGTGTGTGTCTGGTTCCTCTCTTTCTCTCTCCCTCTCTCTCTCCCTCTCCCCCTCTCTCTCTCTCTCTCTCTCTCTCTCTCTCTCTCTCTCTCTCCCCCAGCATCTCTCTCTCGTTCATTCTCTCCCTCCGCTCCCACAGAGCGGGAGCTGCTGCCTCTCAATGCTGCGCGCCAGTGCTAACTGCCTCTCCTCTCTCTTCCCCTCTCCCCCGCTCCCCCTCTCCCCCGCCTTCTCCTCCCCACCTCATTTCTCCCCCTCCTCCTCCCCTGTTTCCACCCCCCCCACCACCACCAGGATGAATTCCACCCGTTCATCGAGGCCCTGCTGCCCCACGTCCGAGCCTTCTCCTACACATGGTTCAACCTGCAGGCCCGCAAGCGCAAGTACTTCAAGAAGCACGAGAAGAAGATGTCCAAGGAGGAAGAGCGCGCGGTCAAAGATGAACTGCTGGGAGAAAAATCCGAGATCAAACAGAAATGGGCGTCGAGGCTCCTCGCCAAGCTCCGCAAGGACATCCGGCCAGAGTTCCGGGAGGACTTTGTCCTCACCATCACCGGGAAGAAAGCCCCCTGCTGCGTCCTCTCCAACCCCGACCAGAAGGGTAAGATCAGGAGGATCGACTGTCTCCGTCAGGCCGACAAGGTGTGGAGGCTGGACCTGGTCATGGTCATCCTGTTCAAGGGCAGCCCCCTGGAGAGTACGGACGGAGAGCGGCTGGCCAAGTCGCCCCAGTGCTCCAACCACGGCCTGTGTGTCCAGCCGCATCACATCGGGGTCTCCGTCAAAGAGCTGGATCTCTACCTGGCCTACTTCGTCCAGGCACCAGGTCAGTCATCTGTGTTTGTTAGTGGATACTCTCTCTCTCTCTCTCTCTATCTCTCTCGCTTTCTCTCTCTCTCTCTCTCTCTCTCTCTCTCTCTCTCTCTCATACATACAGTCTGACAGATAAACACACATCTGTAATTTTTTTTATGTTTATTTAAACCAGTTTATTTTTCTTTACTCACAAATGTATTTGTGTTGTTCAAATAGAAGCGATTTAACAGAGATTATAAACAAAAAACAAAATATAAAGCCTAACATATTACATGATCATTTCATTTCACCTGAATGCAATTTAATAATGTAGATTCCAGTGGCAGTGTGACAGAGAATGAGGTGAGTGTGTTGTGATTTAGTGTGTGTGAAAGAGAATGATGTGAGTGTGTTGGGATTTAGTGTGTGTGAAAGAGCGATTTAGTCAGCGTCCACTGAAGAGGGAGGATGTGTTTCTGTGTGTGAGAGAGTGAGCTATTTTGCTAGTGTGTATATGAACATGTATTTTGCATTGATGAGACAGGGATTGTGTGCATGTGAGTGAAAGGGTGTGTTTATGAGAGGGTAGTGTGTGTGTATGTGTGTTTGTGTGTATATTTGGGAAGGCCTGTTGGTTGCTGCTGGGATTCTCTGGGGTTGGCCTGGGACCAGGATGTTGTGAGCGGTGTGTGCATGTCCTCTCAGGCCGCAAGCTGCCTCTTCTTCTCCGTCTGCCTGGTGAGCGCCAGCACCATACCGAGCCTGGCTGCCAAACACCGTCTCAGCCACCGCCTCCACCGCCGTATAGAAACACACACACACACAGTCAACGCCGCACACCCACAAAGCCAAACATAGTCTAGGCTGCACACACACAAAGCCTAACACCGCTTCAGTCGCCATTGCACACACACACACTCGTACATACAGCCAAACATAGTATCAGTCGCTGTCGCTGTCGCACACAGCCAGACACACACAGCCACACTACTGTTAGAGCCACAACACACACACACACACACACACACACAGACACACACAGACACGGCCAAAGACCAACTGAGATAGCGTTGAATACAGCCAAACATTGTTGTATCTCAGCCACCATCGTGCATGAACACAGAAACATCGCCTTAGTCGTCCAGCCACACACACACACACACACACACACACACACACACACACACACACACACACACACACACACACACACACACACACACACACACACACACACACACACACACACGGCCAAACACTGTCGCAGCCGCCACACACACACACAGCCAAAAACTCCACTTCACACTACCCCCTGCCATTCATTGACTGAACACACTAGTAGCTAATTAACATTACACATGAACACACACTTTGGCAAACACACACAACTCAACGCTGCCCGCAATCCACATACATGGACGCAGACACACACACACACAACTCAACGCTGCCTGCAGTCCACATACATGGACGCAGACACACACACACAACTCAACGCTGCCCGCAGTCCACATACATGGACGCAGACACACACACAACTCAACGCTGCCCGCAGTCTACATACATGGATGCAGACACACACACACACACACACACGTAGCCTAACTCTTTCTCCGCCGAGGCAGCGGACACACACTCCTCAGCCGGGCATACACACTCCTCGGCCTGGGCCAACACCGTCTCTCACTGCCCCAGCCAAACCCTGGACTGGCAGTCTCTCACTCTGATGGCCTCTGCATGCAGCTAGCTACAGTAAACCCACTAGGTACTAGAGGACCATGTTGAGTGGGAATAAAAGACGATGCCATTCTGTATATATTTTTTATCATTTAGATTTTATTGTCTTTAATTTGAAATATATTTTAAAAGGCTGGATTGTTGCTTTTTAATGACTATTTTATTAGAGAAACAAAAGTTGTATTTATCAATTAATAATGTAGAGTTGATATCTTGTTTCTGTTGGAAAGGAAACGTAGGCTAAAATAATTTCACTTCAATACATTTTTTTCTACAATTAATAATGTTTCACAGACTATTGTTGGAAACATAAATGTTTGATACAGACATGCTATTGGTGAATTTAGACCACCATTTCCAGTGTTATTCTAACCAAGTTTTGGTCCATTTCCTCTCGTCGTTATGTGGTCATGAGTACAGTGTGGACACACACACACACACACACACACACACACACACACACACACACACACACACACACACACACACACATTTCTCCGCTAGCTGGCTGGCTCTGTTTGCATTAAACGGCTCGGGGCTGCCCAGCCCAGTGCCCGTTCATAATGTGAGCCTGCAGTGTGCTCTTATCTTATCTAGCTAATCCAGTGTTGCCACGGTGCTTTATCTACCTCCAAAGGGCCTGGACGGGCTCAGGCCTCCGCTCCTGGTGTGACTGTGAGAGACTACAGGGATACTGGGATATTATGGGGGGGGGGGGGGGGGGGGGCAACTCGTGCCAAACTGCCCTGGGGGCCGAGGCTGGGGCCTACCTAGTTAGGTTCTCCTCTACATTTACCTTTCATTTACTGTTGAATAAGCTGTACTGTAGTTACTGCAGTAGGGAGTTTATCCTCTTCTATAAATACATTGACTGTACTTAACTGTAGTTACTGTGGTTGTTTGAGGAGAGTGTGTGTGTGTTAGTGTGGCTACTTTCTGGTCGACACACTTACCTTTCCACTTCCGTTTACTATACTGTACTGTAGTTAGTGTGTGTGTGTGTGTGTGTATTGAGTGTGTTTTGTGTGACAGTGTATGTCTGTATCTTTGTGCCCTGAATGAGGAGACATGCTTATTTGTTTGTTTATTGTTAGCGCGAGTCTTTAGGCCTGTTCGTCTCTCTTCCTGTCTCACCCCAACACCTTGTTTTGTCTCCTTAAACGTTCCCTCATTGTCCTTTTCTCACAGAGGTAGCCTGCTTCCCCCGATCTCCCTTTGTTTACGTCAGTAGAGAGACAGAGAGAGAGAAAAGGCGGGCGAGAGAAGAGGGCTTGCGTTTTCTGATTGTTCTGTTCTGGGTTGGCAGCCAGATCGAGCCCCAGCCCCATTGGTGTGGGAAGACGTCGACAACAACGTCTTGTGTTTTGTTTACGGCAGAAAGAAACAGACAAGGACGGAAAAACGCGACCGCTGTGAAACTCTGCTCAGAGCTGCATCCCCGTGTCGAGTGTTCTCTCCGCTTTCTCTCAGCACAGCCAGCCAGCTCTTGTGCTGTTCTGTTAAGAGCAACACTGACTGTATAGCGAAACAAACAAACGCTCCCTATTCACTAGCATCACAATAAAGCCACCTTCCCTCCGCGTTACAAACTGCTGTGGTGGAACCAACCAGAAATCAGACAGATAAACAAACAATGCGATTGACATGGTCGGAGGAGGGAGTAGAGGAGAGAAGAGTACTGCAGACAATGGTCAAGGCTCTATCTGTCGTACATTATTTGTAGCATATTATTAGTGAGCGATCAGGCGATCGCTTGGCCCGGAAGTGATACAAGTCTGCCAACACTGCACCCTGTCTGTGACTTAGACATAGAGAGACACACACACACACACACACACACACACACACACTCGCACACACACATTATCTCACACACACACTATTAATTTCAGATCAATAGATCGTCTAGGCATCCTATAGCTCCTCCTCATGTAACCTGTTTGAATTTAAACTGTCTTTTCAAGACTGATTTCTATGCGGTTGGAAAACACCTTTTATTCCAGAAGACCGTGTGTCAGAACCAGTGTGTTTTTAGAGTGCTAGTCATACTTTGGAACCATATCTCAATATCCTTTTCTCCGACTATAAGATCTGTATGATTACGAAAAGATGTTTCCAATGCCTTTCCAATTCAAAGCGCAGCACCACAATACATTTGAAGTCACTATGAAGGAGGTGTGAAAAGTAAAAGCGTTGCCATTTTCTTTGTCATGACCTCTCCCTGTGAGTGTGGTTGTGAAGCACATGGTACCAGACAGCAGACACCGCTCCGTACGGATAGTAGTAATGCCTTGGACGGGAAGAGTGTGTGTGTGTGTGTGTGTGTGTGTGTGTGTGTGTGTGTTGTCTGGTGCCAGAAATCAGACATCACTCTGTCCCGTCCAGGATCATAGTAGTAATGCCTTGGACGGCAGTGTGAGAAAACCCCAGAAAGTCTGTAACTCTCCCTCCCTGCGTTGATTCCTCGCTCTCTCCGTCCGTTTCCAAAACTGACCACAGGAAGGATTCTCAAATAAAAAGCGGTATTTGGTCTCATCAAAAACGCCCAAAATGTTTGATTTATGAAGGGAAAAGTGTGTTCGTGTTAGTGTGTGTCTGTGTGTGTTAGTGTGTGTCTATGTGTGTTAGTGTGTGTCTCTCCTCTTCCTGACAGCTCAGCTCTGTGGCTAGACTTGATGAACGATCCTGGACGTGTTAAAGTTTTGACGAGGTCCAAAACCCAACCCAGCCAGTTGATTGATTCACCAGGTTCCTGCGGTTCCGTTCGGTTCCCGCCAGTTCTCCGTTCTCCTTGTTATTTTTCCCATGAAGATAATCTGTTGTTAATTACTTCCTGGATCCCTGACCAACCCGTCGCGTCTCGTATGAATGACATCAGGAGGCGCAAGTGTTTAGGTCGGCATTGGTGAAGTATGCTAAGTACCGTCAGGTTTTATTGGTGTTTCATGACATAAAAAATACGAGAGGCGAGAAGGGACAAAATAAGGGAGATAACGGAGGACAAAGAAGGGGGAGTGAGACGGCCTCATTGCCGTTGAGGAGATCTATTGTGTTCAGTGGGAATAAGGCCCTGTAGAAGCAATCTTCCCATGCAGAGCTGGTTCGGCAATGAGCGCCCTCAATCCACCGCTGACTGACTGAGGCCCTGTGTTGCCTTCAGCTGGACATGCAGGATGAATAGAGGGCCATGTCTGCAGGACAGTAGGGACATGCTGTCACACCAACACCAATACGAAAGTAGAGTCCGAGCAGAGGAAGGTGAAGAGAGGAAGACGCCTCGCTGTTTAACAGAGAGTGTTCTCATCTTGTTTCTGGAGCGCCACTAACAGAACCGGGCCAGCCAAAAGCCGCCGTCGCGAAGACACACAACCCCTTGCTGGCTGAGTGTGACAGACATAAACCAGGCCAACACGGTCAGCAGGAACCCGGACTCCATTAATCCAACAGGACATAATTACAGAGACTCCAGACAGAGATTTGGAATGACTGTGTTGAGTCAACATTTGCTTTTCACTCAAAGTCAAAGTTGTGTTTGGTGTTCCAATAACGTTGGCTTTTGTTCTTCTGTTAATGTTGGCTTTTGTTCTTCTGTTAATGTTGGGTTTTGGTGTTCCTTTGATTTGTATTTTGGTGTCCCATTGACATTGGATTTTGGTTGGTCTCCCCTGTTAAATGACTGACCAGTATACTTTTTTGTTTGTTATTGCTCTGTTGTGATGCGGTTCCCTTCACGGCTTCTCTTTGTTCTAGAAACAGAATTTGGGCTCTTTGGGTTTTACATAACGATCATAAGCCTCCTTCTCTTTGTCCGGATCGGAGGAAAAAAACATCTCTGTCTATCTAGATACCAGCTTCCCCGTCCGTCGTCGTGTGATGGAGTGTGTGTGAGTGAGTGAGGAGTTAGAGTGTTGGAGATGTCTGGCTGGTAAACAGATTATTCCAGTGAAATCAGGGGCTCCGGAATCGTGACGGAACTGAGAGACAAACAAAGCCGTTTTTTTTAACCAGTTTAGCCATTCCTCTGTTCTTATCTCCTTTCTTTATAATTACTCTCCCTTTCTTTCTCTCTCTCTCTCTCGCTCTCTCTCACAAGTCCAAAGAAATTTAGAGTGTTTAGAGAAAATGAGAAGGGCATTTGTTTTGAAAAAAGAACTCAAAACAGCCTTCTTTATTCCTTGGATACAGTTTGTTTTGAAACCGACTTTCCCTGTTAATCCGTTCAGAATCAACGGCGGACCGACAGCTTTTTTGGCCCCAAAATGTTCTACAAATTCACAAAAGGAAAAGACGGATCTTATTTCAGTCCGTGTCTGAGAATAAATGGCTGCACATGTTTTCTACATTACTAAATACCCACTTACCTTTTCATTGGTGTGTTATTCACCGTCTAATAAAACATGTATCATTGTGAGTTATGGATACAGTTGGTTACCTTGTTAGTATTGTAATTTATATTTCCTCAATGTTGAGGTTACATAAATCTGCTTTCTCTGGGAACGGGAGCTGGATAATAGATTTCCCACATTTTTAAACTATAAATAGACTTACATTCACTTTAAATTCCTAGATATTTTCACTTTAGGAATATATACATTTTTCGGGTTATGTACTATAGAAATAATGAGAGTTAGTCAATTTGCAATAGAATTACTCTGAATGTGGTTCTATCATTCCCAGAAACAGACAGTGTGTTTGTACAGTATTGTAGTTACTGGTGGATGGCGACTGGTCAGGCATTTTTAGGTGAACACTTTATTAGGTTTGAACAAATTAACGATTGTTAAATTCAAATGGGGGTAGTAGGCTTGCTACTTACCTAAGCATTATTTTCTTCCGCTGACTAGGCCCTTTTGGGTTTTATTTGGAAAAATATTGAGTAAGATAGAGAGGGGGAGAGAGAGAACAAAACAAAGAGGGAGAGAACGAGAGAAAAGGATCAAGGTAAAAAAAAGAAGTAGTCCTAATTGAGAGAATGAAAGAGTGAGAAACAATGAGAAAGAGAAAATGAAGAGGTAATCGAAAGAAAGATTGAGAGTAAACAAACAGAGTGAGAGGATGGTATCGTTAAGGTCTGTATTAATAATGCGTCTTCTCAGTGCCTGGTCTCTTTTCAGGCTTTTGTACCAGATCCAAGCATGACATTTGTCCAGTCCCCAAAACCATATACCCTCACAGAAGGGTTCCCTCGACCTCTGAGACAGAAGGAGGGAATGGAGGGATACTAACTGAGTGGAGAGTGGAGAGCAGAGCTCCAGGCCAGTCCAGGCTCAGTCCCAGCCGGAGAGCATGTTGAGGGTGTTAAGCCAGGGAACATGACCTATTCGGTGGGTTCATCGTTGGCAGCCCCCCTGTTCCCCAATACTGCCGCTTAGCTAGCTACTCACACAGCTTGGCTAAGGCTAACACTGCTAGCTATTATAACATGAGCTTTTCTATGGTGATGCTACACAATACAGAATCAGATCCACAGTGGTGATTATCACACATTTATTTTGTTGCATATCAGAAAAACAATAGAACATATTCTAGTTTTAGAGCTTGTTTCACCAGTATTATCAGCTGATAAGGGCCTTTTGACCCCATATATCGATATCGGCCGATAATTCCACAATAACTGATATTCAATAAGTGAGATTAAGAAAACGGAATCTAAGGCTCATCTGAAGACTCGCCGGCATTCTCATGATGTGTCATTATTGTCACAGTGTTACAAATCAACATTTGAAGCATATTTCTTTGATAATTGCTGTTTTGGATGGCAATTTATGAGAACTTTTAAATATCCTTTCAATAAAACAGTATATTGACAGACATATCGGTATTGATAAGTATTGCCCACCAAAAAATCTGAATCGGTATCGGACCCGGAAAAAACCATAACGGTCGGCCTCCAGTTTTTACTGAACGAAAAGAGAGAAAACGAAAAGAAAAAAATCGCCTTTTTTTGTGGATGAAAGAAAGAAGACTCGTGATGAGTGTAGTCTTAATTCGGGGAGGGAGGATTGGGGTCTAGTGGTGAGAAGTGAGAGGAATACTAGTGGTGTCGTCAGTGGCGGTTGGTTTCTGGCACCGTGTAGTTTAGCTGCTCTCTGTCAAAGATGCCAAATGTTCACACACTATCCTTGCCAACCTCCGTCCTTCTGATCCTCTCTTTCTTTTCTTTCTTTCTTTTCTTTATGTTGTCCCCCTTTTGTTTATATTCTTCTTCGCGGTTCAGATGAATGCCCTCTCAAAGGCTCATTAGCACCATGGACCGACTGAACTGTTTGTCAGTTGCAAAAAAAGATTTCTGAATAACAATTTCGGGAATGAAAAATGTAGGTAAAAAAAAATCCTAAAAGAAAAGGTTTTATTATGCCTCTTTATTTTGGTGTTGTTAATCGGGAGATTTTACTGTCGTTAGTTTTCCTTTGTTTTGATAAATTCTCTGACCTTCATATATTCTGTAGAAGCTGTTCATTCAATCAAGGTGTGTTATTATAGACATGGGGCGATAATTAGTGAAAATATTAGCAAATACTGTTTTAACCTTTCATATTGATTAGAATTTTAACAAAGGCCTTATTATTATATTACATTTAAATACACTAAATGTTGTATCATAGTGATTTGGCTGATATTCAGGAATCATTACCGCCGTAATTGTATATTTTCTTTCTCTCAATCTCTCTCTCTTTCTCCAAGGAGCCGTTTTCTCTCCTTGTTCCTTTTGCTTCCTTCTCAGAATCCTCTTTAGAAGACAACCTTGGTAAGGGCATCGTTTGGTGTTGTTTACGCCGTGAGAAGGAGAGAGGTTTAAAGCCTAGCCGTGTAAGAGGGTGGTAGCTAGCTAAGGCTAAAGGTCAAAGCACCAAAACAGAGCAAACTGCAGAGAATCATCATTTGGCAGAGAGTAAGTCTGTGGAAGAGAGTACACCTCAAATCAGTTTGGACACAGATCTAGGACACTAGACGGAGGAGAAGAAAGAGGGATGAAATGGGATAAAAAGAGGGATGAAACGGGATAGAAAGAGGGATGAAACGGGATAGAAAGAGGGATGAAATGGGATAGAAAGAGGGATGATACGGGATAGAAAGAGGGATGAAACGGGATAGAAAGAGGGATGAAACGGGATAGAAAGAGGGATGAAATGGGATAGAAAGAGGGATGATACGGGATAGAAAGAGGGATGAAACGGGATAGAAAGAGGGATGAAATGGGATAGAAAGAGGGATGATACGGGATAGAAAGAGGGATGAAACGGGATAGAAAGAGGGATGAAACGGGATAGAAAGAGGGATGAAACAGGATAGAAAGAGGGATAAAATGGGATAGGGAACAACAGGATGGGGGGTACACATGAACGTCTGTGTTTGAGTGTGTGTCCTGTACGTGGTGGTGAGTGTGCGTCGCCTCTGTGTGTCTTCTACTGTCCCTCAACCTCAATGAGGATTAGACAAACCACGACCAGGCTAGTGGACGGTGGTAGATACATGGTTATGAAGGAAACAAGGCTCTCTCCTCCTCAAAAGGCTCCATTCATGATGAACTGGAGAGATTTCTCTGAGGGGAGAGAAAGGAGGGTTCAGGGGACACCATGGAGGGTTCAGGGGACACCATGGAGGTTTCAGGGGACACCATGGAGGGTTCAGGGAACAACACTTGTTTTAGATAACGGGGTGAGTTTTACACTGGGGCAGGAGGTGTGTGTGTGTGTGGGGGGGGGGGGGGTGGTGTTGGTGGTGGTGTGTGTGGTGGGTAGGGAGTCAGGTTGAGTGTGTATAGGGGGTGGGTAGGAGTGTGTGTGTGGATGGTGTATGTTTTTTGGTTGGTGGGGGGTGTGTATGACAGTGATAGTGGCAGTGGGTAGAGCAGGTGGGAGTCTCCATCAATAGGATGGTTTTAAGGAGGGATTGTTTGTTAGATATGGTATATGTTGTATCTGGTAGGGGGTGGTGTGTGTGGGGGGGGGGGTGGTATTTTTGGCAGGGTTGTAGGCCTAGTTGTTAGGCAGACTGGATTGGGGTGGGGGTGCTGGGGAGAAGCTAATGTAACTGTTAAAGTGTGGATTATTTTCGGGGAGGTTTTTTCTAAGGAAGGTGTTGGTGTTACTCTTTTTGCTATATGATAGTCCTTTCAGTAGTTTGATAGTGAGACAGGGTTACTGCCACTGGAACTCTGGGGCCTCAGGGACAACACGGTGAAGCGGTGTGACACTGAAGTCTGAGTGTGTGTGTGTTGTGTTGTGTGTGTGTGTCGCGGCATGCCGGGAACTGTGAGCCAAGGGACCGGGGTGTAAACTAGGTGCTAATGCGTCCTTTTGCATGTTTCCACAGTGTCAAGTTTTAATTAGGAAGGAGATGATAGATGGGATAAATAGATCAGACAATGGTGTTGTAGAGCAGTTAGCAACTACAGTACAGAGAGACAGAAACACCCAGGTAGACAACACAGAGAGACAGAAACACCCAGGTAGACAGTACAGAGAGACAGAAACACCCAGGTAGACAGTACAGAGAGACAGAAACACCCAGGTAGACAGCACAGAGAGACAGAAACACCCAGGTAGACAGCACAGAGAGACAGAAACACCCAGGTAGACAGTACAGAGAGACAGAAACACCCAGGTAGACAGTACAGAGAGACAGAAACATCCAGGTAGACAGCACAGAGAGACAGAAACACCCAGGTAGACAGCACAGAGAGACAGAAACACCCAGGTAGACAGTACAGAGAGACAGAAACACCCAGGTAGACAGCACAGAGAGACAGAAACACCCAGGTAGACAGTACAGAGAGACAGAAACACCCAGGTAGACAGCACAGAGAGACAGAAACATCCAGGTAGACAGCACAGAGAGACAGAAACACCCAGGTAGACAGCACAGAGAGACAGAAACACCCAGGTAGACAGCACAGAGAGACAGAAACACCCAGGTAGACAGTACAGAGAGACAGAAACACCCAGGTAGACAGCACAGAGAGACAGAAACACCCAGGTAGACAGTACAGAGAGACAGAAACACCCAGGTAGACAGCACAGAGAGACAGAACACCAGGTAGACAGCACAGAGAGACAGAAACACCCAGGTAGACAACACAGAGAGACAGAAACACCCAGGTAGACAGCACAGAGAGACAGAAAACACCCAGGTAGACAGCACAGAGAGACAGAAACACCCAGGTAGACAGCACAGAGAGACAAAACACCCAGGTAGACAGCACAGAGAGACAGAAACACCCAGGTAGACAGCACAGAGAGACAGAAACACCCAGGTAGACAGCACAGAGAGACAGAAACACCCAGGTAGACAGCACAGAGAGACAGAAACACCCAGGTAGACAGCACAGAGAGACAGAAACACCCAGGTAGACAGCACAGAGAGACAAAAACACCCAGGAAGACAGCACAGAGAGACAGAAACACCCAGGTAGACAGTACAGAGAGACAGAAACACCCAGGTAGACAGCACAGAGAGACAGAAACACCCAGGTAGACAGCACAGAGAGACAGAAACACCCAGGTAGACAGCACAGAGAGACAGAAACACCCAGGTAGACAGCACTGAGAGACAGAAACACCAAGGTAGACAGCACAGAGAGACAGAAACACCCAGGTAGACAGCACAGAGAGACAGAAACACCCAGGTAGACAACACAGAGAGACAGAAACACCCAGGTAGACAGCACAGAGAGACATAAACACTCAGGTAGACAGCACAAAGAGACAGAAACACCCAGGTAGACAGTACAGAGAGACAGAAACACCCAGGTAGACAGCACAGAGAGACAGAAACACCCAGGTAGACAGCACAGAGAGACAGAAACACCCAGGTAGACAGCACAGAGAGACAGAAACACCAAGGTAGACAGCACAGAGATACAGAAACACCCAGGTAGACAGCACAGAGAGACAGAAACACCCAGGTAGACAGCACAGAGAGACAGAAACACCCAGGTAGACAGCACTGAGAGACAGAAACACCAAGGTAGACAGCACAGAGAGACAGAAACACCCAGGTAGACAGCACAGAGAGACAGAAACACCCAGGTATACAACACAGAGAGACAGAAACACCCAGGTAGACAGCACAGAGAGACATAAACACTCAGGTAGACAGCACAAAGAGACAGAAACACCCAGGTAGACAGTACAGAGAGACAGAAACACCCAGGTAGACAGCACAGAGAGACAGAAACACCCAGGTAGACAGCACAGAGAGACAGAAACACCCAGGTAGACAGCACAGAGAGACAGAAACACCCAGGTAGACAGCACTGAGAGACAGAAACACCCAGGTAGACAGTACAGAGAGACAGAAACACCCAGGTAGACAGCACTGAGAGACAGAAACACCAAGGTAGACAGCACAGAGAGACAGAAACACCCAGGTAGACAGCACTGAGAGACAGAAACACCAAGGTAGACAGCACAGAGAGACAGAAACACCCAGGTAGACAGCACTGAGAGACAGAAACACCCAGGTAGACAGTACAGAGAGACAGAAACACCCAGGTAGACAGCACTGAGAGACAGAAACACCAAGGTAGACAGCACAGAGAGACAGAAACACCCAGGTAGACAGTACAGAGAGACAGAAACATCCAGGTAGACAGCACAGAGAGACAGAAACACCCAGGTAGACAGCACAGAGAGACAGAAACACCCAGGTAGACAGTACAGAGAGACAGAAACATCCAGGTAGACAGCACAGAGAGACAGAAACATCCAGGTAGACAGTACAGAGAGACAGAAACACCCAGGTAGACAGCACAGAGAGACAGAAACACCCAGGTAGACAGTTCAGAGAGACAGAAACACCCAGGTAGACAGCACAGAGAGACAGAAACACCCAGGTAGACAGCACAGAGAGACAGAAACACCAAGGTAGAGCGGCTTTTAACAGTTAATTTCTGATTCGTGTTCTACTTCTTAAACACTGGTTAAACACGGTCAGTAAGGCTCTTTTTAATCTTTTTAGTTCAACAGTCATTAAATATATAAATAAATCAATCAATACGCAGTATGTACATCAGATCAGAACCACAATATGATCTAGGTTGCCATGGCACCTAACCCCCCCTCTATTCCCTCTCCTCTGACTTGCCACCCCAACGTGTCCCCCCCGACAATCTGTTCCTCACGTTTATTGGACCCCAATTTGGCTGCCTCCATGGCAACCGCGGGCTCCCAGAATACCTTGGCTGGGTGGTATCCAGGGCAGCGGTGGTGACTGGCTGGCATGCCCACGGTGCCACCGGGGTGTTGCTGGGGCAGGTCTTCAGGGCAGGTCTTCAGGGCAGGTCTTCAGGGCTGGTCTTCAGGGCAGGTCTTCAGGGCTGGTCTTCAGGGCTGGTCTTCAGGGCTGGTCTTCAGGGCTGGTCTTCAGGGCTGGTCTTCAGGGCAGGTCTTCAGGGCTGGTCTTCAGGGCTGGTCTTCAGGGCAGGTCTTCAGGGCTGGTCTTCAGGGCTGGTCTTCAGGATAGGTCTTCAGGGCTGGTCTTCAGGGCTGGTCTTCAGGGCAGGTCTTCAGGGCTGGTCTTCAGGGCTGGTCTTCAGGGCTGGTCTTCAGGGCTGGTCTTCAGGACAGGTCTTCAGGGCTGGTCTTCAGGGCAGGTCTTCAGGGCAGGTCTTCAGGGCAGGTCTTCAGGGCAGGTCTTCAGGGCTGGTCTTCAGGGCAGGTCTGGCAGGGACCTCAGTGTGGCCACTAGGCTAGACTAACCCTGCTATGAGAACTCTCCTCCATCTCCATATCCGGTGACGTAGTCTGTGTCTAAAATGGCACTCTGTTCCCTATTTAGTGCACTACTTTTGACACCCTATCCTCTATATGGGCCCTGGTCAAAAGTAGTGCACTATGTAGGGAACAGGGTGCCATTTGGGATGCATCCATAACCTTTCCCACTGCAGGCCTACGAATGTGGGGTCTGCTGTGTAGCATGGGGGAAGCATTTCACCAGCGTGCATATTGATGTGGCCATGGCAGTGTGCCCAGTTGGTGCTGCCTTCCTCCCACACAGTCACACACACATACACAAACACACACATACATACACAAACTCACACACACACGCACGCACGCACGCACACACACACACACACACACACACACACACACACACACACACACACTTACACACACACACACACACAATGTATAATACATGAGCCTATATGATTTAGAACTGTGCTGTAGCTCTCTGTCACATATAAATATTCAGTAGCACGCATGTTGATTTGAAGCAGGAGCCATCATGATCTGCATAGCATTTGTATAGATCCAGTTTCTGAGCACTAGTAGCATTAGTCTGTTCATCTGTATAAACTACTCAGATTTATTGGTTTAATTAGAGCTCATAGATTCTAACTGTTATTCCTTGAGTGTGGACAATCCCTGTAGATGTTAAATATCCCTAGATGGTGTAGGTACCACTGTAATACTCTGTGATGGTAAATAACCCTAGATGGTGATGGCACCACTGTAATACTCTGTGATGGTAAATAACCCTAGATGGTGATGGTACCACTGTAATACTCTGTGATGGTAAATATCCCTAGAAGGTGATGGTACCACTGTAATACTCTGTGATGGTAAATAACCCTAGATGGTGATGGTACCACTGTAATACTCTGTGATGGAAAATAACCCTAGATGGTGATGGTACCACTGTAATACTCTGTGATGGTAAATATCCCTAGATGGTGATGGTACCACTGTAATACTCTGTGATGGTAAATATCCCTAGATGGTGATGGTACCACTGTAATACTCTGTGCTAGAGAGAATCATCTGGGCTCATTTCTGCCTCCCCAAAACCCTCACATTGAATTATGATGCACATGTTAGTGTGATGGAGGGAGTGTGTGTTGGAGGGAGGAAAGGAGGGGGAGAAAGGAGACTAAATGTGTGTGTGTGACATTCTCCCGTCACACTCTCCCCGGGCTGTTTCTACAATCCCACACATTGGCCACCTGATCCCCAGTCGGCACCTGGTGCACACACACACACTCAGACACACACACACACACACACACACACACACACACACACACACACACACACACACACACACACACACTCAGACACACACACACAGACACACACACACACACACACACACACACACACACACACACACACACACACACACACACACACACACACACACACGCACACACACACACACTGTACACACATGAATGCACGCACACACACACCCACATACACAGTACACAGGACGGACACACACTGCACACACACAGCTGAGGCCTGAGTCCCAGGGTAGGCCCAGGACAGGACAGTGGACCCCATGTGGTGCAGCTCCCCAGCCGAACCCCTCTCCAGCTGGGACTCCCTGCTACCACAGAGGGGTAGCGCTGGGCCGGCCAAAACGCTGCTTCCTGACCAGAGTCCGTCACAAAACTTTCTAGTTCGTCACAGACTTTCTAGTCCGTCAGAAGTTGAACAGATTGGGAGTTTTAAGGGAAGAAACTATGACCTGAGTAGTGAACTACAGCGCCTTCAGAAAGTATTCTCACCCCTTGACTTTTCCACATTTTGTTGTGTTAAAGCCTTATTTTGTGTCGCTGGCCTACAGACAATACACCATAATGTCATAGTGGAATTATGTTTTTAGAGATGTGTACAAATGAATTAAAAATGAAAAGCTGAAATGTCTTCAGTGAATAAGTATTCAACCCCTTTGTTATGGCAAGTCTAAATAAGTTCAGGAGTAACAATTAGCTTAACAAGTCACATAATAAGTTGCATGGACTCAAATCAAATCAATCAAATCAAATTGTATTTGTCACATGCGCCGACCACAGGTGTAGACCTTACCCTGAAATGCTTACTTACAAGCCCTTAACAATGCAGTTTTAAGAAAATATTTAGTAAATAAAAAAAATATCAAAATAAAAGTAACACAATAAAATAACGAGGCTATATACAGGGGTTACCAGAACCGAGTCAATGTGTGGAGGTACAGTAATAGTGTTTAACATGATATTTGAATGACTACCTCATCACTGTACCCCACACATACAATTATCTCTAAGGTCCCTCAGTCGAGCAGTGAATTTCAAACACAGATTCAACCACAAAGACCAGGGAGGTTTTCCAATGCTTCGCAAAGAAGGGCACCTATTGGTAGATGGGTAAATTAAAAAAAGCAGACATTGAACATCCCTTTGAGCATGATGAAGTTATTAATTACACTTTGGATGGTGTATCAATACACCCATTCACTACAAATATACAGGCGTCCTTCCTAACGCAGTTGCCGGAAAAGAAGGAAACCAATCAGGGATTTCACCATGAGGCCAATGGAGATTTTAAAACAGTTACAGAGTTTAATGGCAGTGATAGGAGAAAACTGAGGATGGATCAACAACACTGTAGTTCGCCACAATACTAACCTAATTGACAGAGTGAAAAGAAGGAAGCCTGTACAGAATAAATATGCTCCTAAACATGCCTCCTGTTTGCAATAAGGCACTAAAGTAAAACTGCAAAAAAATTGGCAAAGAAATTAACTTTATGTCCTGAATACAAAGTGTTATGTTTGGGGCAAATCCAACACAACACATCACTGAGAACCACTTAATCTTTTCAACCATGGTGGTGGCTGCATCATGTTATGAGTATGCTTGTCATCGGCAAGGACTAGGGAGTTTTTGTTAGGATAAAAATAAACAGAATAGAGCTTTCAGTGTGAAGTAATTGGTAGCTTCCCCAACACAACTGAGTAGCTTATTTCATGATGTAGGAATTCCACTTTAATATTGTTTTAGTTCTGCTGTCAAATATGCTGTTATTTCAGCTAACCCTCTTGAACTGGTCCAAGAAGTTTGAAAGTAATGGCGCCGGAGAGGATGGCTGATGTTTTACTGGCTCTTAACCAACCAGGCTATTTTGTTAGTTTTTTCACATTGTTTGTAACTTATTTTGTACATAATGTTGCTGCTACCGTCTCGTATTACCGGAAAGAGCTTCTGTACCGGTACCCACTGTATATAGCCTCGCCATTATTATTTACTGCTGCTCTTTAATTATTTGTTACTTTTATTTATTTTCTTTTTTTTTAGGTATTTTTCTTAAAACTGCATTGTTGGTTAAGGGCTTGTAAGTAAGCATTTCACCTGTTGGTTTCAGCACATGTGACAAATACCATTTGATTTGATTTGAAGAAACCTTTTTTTATCACTGTTAGTAATGGCAAAGCCAGAATGGTTTCCCCTCCTAGTAAACCCTGTGGCATGAATACAGCAGCTCTGTCATCTGAGAAGTGGAAGGAGATACTGTGTGTGATCCTAAGAAGAACCTGTTTGTGTGTGTGTGTGTGTGTGTGTGTGTGTGTGTGTGTGTGTGTGTGTGTGTGTGTGTGTGTGTGTGTGTGTGTGTGTGTGTGTGTGTGTGCGTGTGCGTGCGTGTGCGTGTACGTGATCCATAACAGGAACCAGTGTGTGCTTTCTGCTCTGCCAGACTATAGTACAGGAGCCAAAGTTGCAGAACAAATAAAGTTGAGAAGCAGTCACAATGTAGCACAAGAATCCTGTACAATTTGACACAGGAGAAGGATATGCTATCTTATTTCATCCACCTTCCTCTCTCTCTCGCTCCCTCTCTCTCATCCTCTCTGTCTGCCCTCCCTCAATCCCTCCCTCCCTCCCTCTCTCTCCCATAAAAGTGGTTATTCACGGTGGCACTTGGTCTTTAGAAACAACATGAGGCAGAATTATATAAATCTGGGCCTTATTTGAGGTAAATTTGTATCTGTGGTTTTTTGGACAGCGATGCTCTTCTCTCTCTCTCTCTCTCTCTCTCTCTCTCTCTCTCTTCTCTCTCCTCTCTCTCTCCTCTCTCTCTCCTCTCTTTTTCTCTCTCTCTCTCCTCCCTCTCTCTCTTCTCTCTCTTTCTCTTTCTCTCCTCCCTCTCTCTTCTCTCTCTTCGCTCTCTTCTCTTTCTCTTCTCCCTCTCTCTCCTCCCTCTCTCTCTCCTCCCTCTCTCTCTCTCTCTCTCCGCCGTCTCTCTCTTTTCTCTCTCTCTCTTCTCTCTCTCCTCTCTCTTTCTCCTACACACAGGCACTTTTGAAATGTTTTTGATTCTTGAGTTGTTCATGAAACATAACATGATTTATTTTCCTTGCTGCCCTGTGTGTGTGTCTGTCTGTGGGTTTGTGTTGTGTAGTTTTGTTGCTAACCGGCTGTGTCTTCCGTCTCACATCCACACGCTGTTTCATGACACGCAGCGGAATTGTCCCGGTTCTGTTCTGTTTTGTTTGTGTTGCTTTTATTTCTCTGGCGCGATGCAGTCATCTGCAAACAAACCTAGACCACATCCACCCTCCCTACGGACCAACCAATCTCCCTTCCAGACTGACCATGCTGCTGTATGATGTCGGGGCCATGCAGGCAGAGCCAAGGCCAGCTCCGGAGGGCTGGTCGGTCGTTAACCTAAAGCAGTCCTACAGTCCTACCAGAAAACTAAAGCTATTTCCAGTACCAGACATATCAATTGCCTTCCAAAGCGATGGTAAAAGAGTACAAGATGATTACAAGTAGGACAACTGGGGACTTTTCCCACCTCTGAGAAACTGCCTCTCTTGCAATTCAGGAATGTTTGAGGTGTCTGAGTTCATTGGGTTGTTTGTTTTCAGTCATCACAGAACAGGTACAACAAGGCAGTGTCCTCAGTTACACCTGGTATCACCTGTCTCACTGTCACCTAAACCCTCCAGAGTGGGTGGAGGCCTATCAACGGTCTGTCGCAGTCTATAGTCCAAACCATGGGCAGACAGTTTAGACAGGTAAGTTAGAGGTAACAGGATGCTAGCGCCAGGTGCTGACGACCCCCAATCCCCACCTGATCCCCTATCAATGTACTGGGGCAATGATGATGATCAGATAATAACACACACACACACACACACACACACACACACACACACACACACACACACACACACACACACACACACACACACACACACACAGTACTGGGTAAGAATGACTGTGTGTGTGTGATGCTTGTCTTGACTGGGTGACTATTGTTGTTGATTAAAAGTTGTTGTAATTGCTGGGTTTAAAATGGCAGGTGGCGGATGTGTTCCTATAATCCCTATCTCATTTGGAGGTCCAGGGGTGAAGCTCTTAATCCCAAACACACACACACACACACACTGACGCGGAGAATCGAGAGAGACACATATACATTGACGCAGAGAAGAAACACACACAAACACACGAGAGCGAGACACACACACACACGCTAATATTCGTTAGCTTTTTCTCACACACAAACACTTTTACACGCACGTACATACGTTAAAACAAACACACACTCCACGCGTACATACACACACACCATCCCTCTACGCGTACACATTCACTTTTACCCACTCACCATCTCTCCCGGTCAAATCCCCCACTCTGACCTCTGCCTCTCTCTCTCTGTTTGTCTTTCATCATGGATTGGACGTTAGTGTGGCCACATGTCTCTGTTTGTCTACTGGTTCAATAACTGATGTATACTTCACCGCAGATGGTGTTGTTCAGGAAAATGTGATCAAGAAAACTTTCTACATTTGACATTTTATTTCCTTAGCAGATGCTCTTATCCAAAGCGACTTTCATTAGCAGTTAGGGTTAAGTGCAACACAGAGACACAGAGACAGACAGACACACACAGACACGGTTCGTTCACTCTCAGAACAAATCAAGAGAGTTCAAGGCGAGTTAGGCTGGACCTAAAACCAATAGGTTACACATTGATACTCTACAACATATTAACTTTGTCCATTGACTTAATGACTTCCATTTCCTCCGTCATTGACTCTCTATCTGTTCATATGGATGGTTGTAGTGGTTTCTTGTGTTTATTGCTGTACAATCAAGCCATGAAAAGGGCCACTTGAGATAGGGGAAAGGACTGGTGGATAACAGCCCTGCTCCACCCTGAGTCCTCAGATAACCCCGTACACTAGGCTGTGTGACGTCGCAGTGGGTTAGAATGGGTTGTAGACTCCGTACGGTTAGTTCCAGTATGGGGAGCAGCAGAGACTAAACCTATATAGCCTAGTTTAGTAGGCTAGTATCTATAAACAATCTATTGTAATAGGTCAGTGGGTTTGTTTGGGGGGGGAAATAAAAGAAAGACCCCAGGTGTTTCTGTTTGTCTCTTCTCTACTTTCCATCTACCTTTTTCTTTGCTTTCTCTCCTTTTCTTTCAATCTCATTATTTCTCTCATACATTTACTCTCTCTCTCCAGGGTGTGGGGTCACCTCAGGTGAACTGTGTTGAGGGAGAGAGAGGCGTGGTCTAGAGAAGAGGGGGAGTAAGCTGACATAGAGCGAGAGAGAGCAAGAGAGAGAGAGTTTTGTGCCTATTCAGCTAGTCTTCTGAAAGTCGAGAGAGAGAGAGATGCACCTTGTGAAAAACACTGGTTAGATTCTCTCTGAGTGCTGGGATGGTTGTTGCAGAAACACAATGTAAAGGGAATTCTACGAGTAATGTGACAGGAGTTACTGTATCCTCAAGTTTAACAAGAGACCCTTAAACTCTGAAAGGCAAAGAGAAGGAAAGTAGAAATGAAGAGGGAGGAGAGAGGGAATGTGAGATTATCACTGTATTTGTGATATGAAAGGAAGGAGGAGTGATAGAGGGAGAGAGCAAGAGAGAAAGAGAGAGGGATAGAGAGAGAGCCGGAGAAAGAGAGAGAGAGAGAGAGAGAGAGAGAGAGCGGGAGAAAGAGATGGAGGGATAGAGAGCGGGAGAAAGAGAGAGGGATAGAGGGAGAGAGAGAGAGAGAGAAAGAGATGGAGGGATAGAGGGAGAGGGAGAAAGAGAGAGAGAGAGAGAGAGAGAGATGGAGAGAGAGAGAGAGAGAGAGAGAGAGAAAGAGAAGAGGTGGAGGGATAGAGAGAGAGAGAAAGAGATGGAGGGATAGAGAGCGGGAGAAAGAGAGAGGGATAGAGGGAGAGAGAGAGAGAGAGAAAGAGATGGAGGGATAGAGAGAGAGGGAGAAAGAGATGGAGGGATAGAGAGCGGGGAGAAAGAGATGGATGGATGATAGAGAGAGAGGGAGAATGAGATAGATGGATAGAGAGAGAGGGAGAAAGAGATGGGTGGATAGAGAGAGAGAGAAAGAGATAGAGAGAGGGAGAAAGATATGGAGGGATAGAGAGAGTGGGAGAAAGAGAGATGGATAGAGAGAGAGGGAGAAAGAGATGGAGGGATAGAGAGAGTGGGGAGAAAGAGAGATGGATAGAGAGAGAGGGAGAAAGAGATGGAGGGATAGAGAGAGTGGGAGAAAGAGATAGATGGATAGAGAGAGAGGGAGCTCCTCTACAGGGAAGGTTTTCTGAGGTCACAGTACTGAATATCACAGAGGAATGTGGAATGCTGAACCGTTGCCAACGCAAACACACCGGCCCAGCCACCGCCGCCCCCAATGGCTGTCAAGGGCCGCTTTATACACTCACACACACTGAGAGAGACACACACACGCACATGCACAAAATGTGTGTTCTCACACATACACAAAACGTGCGCACCAAACACACACTCAGAGACGCACACACTCACACGTGCACACACACACACAGATGCATACTGTCAACACATTGACCCATAATAATTTTTGATAAGTTGAGTTGACAGCAGAGAACAATGGTCTCTGGGGTTCACACTTAAAGACCTTTTAATGACAGTAGTTTTCTGCTGCCATGATTACTCACTGTGGACACACACACACACACACACACACACACACACACACACACACACACACACACACACACACACACACACACACACACACACACATACAGTCGAGCTCACACACACTCACTCTCTCATCCACGTTTACAGTGACTCATACACAGTCCACACACACTCTCTCTTTGATGTTTTGTCAAGGACTTATATCCGCCAGCTAAAAATATGATGCATTGAAATGTAAGAAAGACCACCTTTAAGAAAAAGAAATCACCTAAAATGCAAATAAAAAATCCATGTTCTGGGGCCAAGAAAATGTTCCATTCGTCCTTAATGTTAATGCCAAAGACTAAATGAGAATCAGTCAGCGCATAAGTTATCGATTTAGCATTCAGGGAGTGAAGCTGTGAAACAGCAGGGTTTTGGACAGGTACCGGGGGATGGGGAATGAAGGGATGAGGGTGTGTGTATGAGGTTTTAGCTGGGTGTCTTTGTCATACAGTTAGGTGAGGAATATCCTACGGTTGTGTGTAAAGTACTCTACATCGCTACATGTAGGATGTGTATAACAGCCAATATGTTTTATTTTCTTTCGTTTCATGGCTGCATAAGTCTACTGTACTGTGTACCAGGGGCAGTGGCAGCAGGCTGAATTTAAAGGAACACAATATATACCCCCTCTCCTTCCTTCCTTCCTTCCTTCCTTCCTTCCTTCCTTCCTTCCTTCCTTCCTTCCTTCCTTCCTTCCTTCCTTCCTTCCTTCCCTCTCTCTGTGAAGAGGCTTGTCTCTGGGGTGGCTGGAGCAGGCGAGGGTTCAGGGGTCAGGGGTCAGGGCTCAGACTAACTGAGAGGCTCAGCTGGTGTTTGATGTGGGGAGCAGCACAGCAGATCAAGTACTGCAGATTCCTCCCTGTCTGACACCATACACACACACACACACACACACACACACACACACACACACACACACACACACACACACACACACACACACACACACACACACACACACACACCATCTTTACAGCTCATCTCTCTTTTTTGGCAGCATTCTCTCGTTCTCCTCTTCCCTACCTCCTTTTTCCCTCTCTCCTCTCTCTGTCTTTAAATTCAACTGAACTCAAGGACCTTGGCTGTTACGTAAAAGGGTTAAACACAGCCACACGTGAGCACATACAGAGGTCGGAACACACACACACACACACACACACACACACACACACACACACACACACACACACACACACACACACACACACACACACACACACACACAGAGCAGTCCCTCGCTAACTGTGGCTTCCTAAGGTCAGGTCAACACACACTTAGTGCCTGATGCCTCTTTTGGTGTTCTCTAGCGTGGTAACATGAGGGGACAGAAACATGGGCTGCTTTGGTTAGTTGGTGTAGTCGCTGTCATGTGCTCTCATGTTTCCCACATGTATGTTATGGCCTCAGCAGTGTTTGTGTGTGGGGCAAATGTCTGTGTCAAGCATGTGTTTGTGCACAGCATACGTGTGTCTGTGTGTGTGTGTGTGTGTGTGTGTGTGTGTGTGTGTGTGTGTGTGTGTGTGTGTGTGTGTGTGTGTGGTGGTGATTTGAAGAGTGTACCCTGTCACCTCCCTCATAGGGCTGGGAATTGCCAGGGACCTCACGATACGATATTATCACTATACTTAAGTGCCGATTCAATATTTATTGTGGTTCTCATGATTCTATATGCATCGTGATTCGATGTTCCAGACATATTGCTCACCATGTCTGCTGCAGAGGGACAAGAGAGACATTAAAAAAGGAGTTTTGATCAGTCATGGAAACAAAATGGGGCAGGTACAGCCAACTAAACGATACGATGTATTGTTAAACAAAAAAAAAAAGGATATCCTGATATGGAACTTTATCGATATGTAACTGATCATATAGTTTCACTGTAAGATTTGCCGTAATTGGATGAAAGTGGATTCCGCTTGGTTACAAGGTTAAAACAGAAACAACCGATAGGGTTAAGTTCAGGTATTCATTCTGAGTAGCTGGTGCAATGGTTTGGGGAAGTCTTAAAACCAAATGATGAAAAACTATGTTCTGTTTCCATTAAGTATCATCAACTACTCTCCCTGCTTGCTAGAGAACTGGGAACTGCCGTGGCCAGTGGTCTTAGCAGCAGTCTGGCTCTGAGACTCTGGACATGGTGTTTTGAGCATCGACGAATGCGTTTATCAATGTCCTCAGCACCTTCTCAAGATGTCTGAAATCAACCTCTTTCTTGTGACCAGCCAAAAACAGCCACACACTCAGTGCAGCACAGCAGGTGTTGTGTGAGCTGGGGCAAGGCACAGCTGGGGCAAGGCACAGAGAGAGAGACACACACACACACACACACACACACACACACACACACACACACACACACACACACACACACACACACACACACACACACACCGCATCTTTAAACAGTGTCTTCTCTACCATAATTCTAGCCTGCCAGTCTCTGTCTAGAGGCTGTGGTTTGGCCGACCTGCCTGACTCCCTCCATTAAGGCAGTAAGCAGTGTGTGTCAGTTGACAGTTAGGGCTTCTTTATAGGACTGTCTATCTACTTAATGTGGCCCCTGAGGCCCCTCAGTGGTGGCACTACACTCTACAGCTCGGTAGCATTTAAATTCAAGACCTAGTCCACTAAGAATGATGGGTGGTATGGCAGGGTTTCTCTGGTCGCTGGGGGGGTGGTATGGGAGGGTTTTCTCTGGTCGCTGGGGGGGTGGTATGGCAGGGTTTCTCTGGTCGCTGGGGGGGTGGTATGGCAGGGTTTCTCTGGTCGCTGGGGGGGTGGTATGGGAGGGTTTTCTCTGGTCGCTGGGGGGGTGGTATGGCAGGGTTTCTCTGGTCGCTGGGGGGGTGGTATGGGAGGGTTTTCTCTGGTCGCTGGGGGGGTGGTATGGCAGGGTTTCTCTGGTCGCTGGGGGGGGTGGTATGGGAGGGTTTTCTCTGGTCGCTGGGGGGGGTGGTATGGCAGGGTTTCTCTGGTCGCTGGGGGGGGTGGTATGGAAGGGTTTCTCTGGTCGCTGGGGGGGTGGAATGGGAGGGTTTTCTCTGGTTGCTGGGGGGGTGGAATGGGAGGGTTTTCTCTGGTTGCTGGGGGGGTGGTATGGGAGGGGTTTTCTCTGGTCGCTGGGGGGGTGGTATGGGAGGGTTTTCTCTGGTTGCTGGGGGGTGGAATGGGAGGGTTTTCTCTGGTTGCTGGGGGGGTGGAATGGGATGGTTTTCTCTGGTTGCTGGGGGGGGGGGGTGGAATGGGAGGGTTTTCTCTGGTCGTTGGGGGGGTGGTATGGGAGGGTTTCTCTGGTTGCTGGGGGGGTGGAATGGGAGGGTTTTCTCTGGTTGCTGGGGGGATGGAATGGAGGGTTTTCTCTGGTTGCTGGGGGGGGTGGAATGGGAGGGTTTCTCTGGTTGCTGGGGGGGTGGAATGGGAGGGTTTTCTCTGGTTGCTGGGGGGTGGTATGGGAGTGTTTTCTCTGGTTGCTGGGGGGTGGAATGGGAGGGTTTTCTCTGGTTGCTGGGGGGTGGTATGGGAGGGTTTTCTCTGGTTGCTGGGGGGGTGAAATGGGAGGGTTTTCTCTGGTTGCTGGGGGGTGGTATGGGGAGGGTTTCTCTGGTTGCTGGAGGGTGGAATGGGAGGGTTTTCTCTGGTTGCTGGGGGGTGGTATGGGAGTGTTTTCTCTGGTTGCTGGGGGGTGGAATGGGAGGGTTTTCTCTGGGTGCTGGGGGGTGGTATGGGAGTGTTTTCTCTGGTTGCTGGGGGGTGGAATGGGAGGGTTTTCTCTGGTTGCTGGGGGGGTGGTATGGGAGGGTTCTTTTATTTAAATTGTTTTATTCTACCTCTTCTTCTTCTTAATATTAAATTATATGAATGGTGGTATTGTACCTGTAACCGCCGCCAACGAAGGCATGACAAAATAAATACAAATGTTGTCAACCAAAAAAAGTCCTAGCCCACTATTAGTCTTCAAAGCATTTGTCTTCTCAACGTCAGTGAAGCTGTACGTACTTACTGAGTGCAGGTGGCCGAGCTAATAGCTACTGTAACTGTGTTAGCAGCATAGGAAAGAGCATTCAACTTCATAGTCACTCTGTGAGGCTTTTGAGTGCACAGGCCCACGCTAACACCACCAACAGTTTATTACAACTCTGCTGCCTGTCCTTAACAGAGCAGGGTTACATCACCCATAGAATGAAATACAACACTATCTTTATCATGCCATTACCCCGCAGGATCTCTGATCTCTGTTTAACCCCTAATGCCCTCACTTCTGTCTGTCACACACACACATACACACACACACACACACATATACACACATACTCTTTATCCTTGGCTAACTCCCTAACTCCCGCCCCATCAAGACCATATTAGCATGAATGTGTCCCAACTGGCACCCTATTCCCTATATAGTGCACTACTTTTGATGGGGCTCTGATCAAATGACCCTATGGGCTCTGGTCAAAAGTAGTGCACTACATAGGGAATAGGGTGCAAGTTGAGAGGCAGACTAATGGACTGATGACAGTATCAGCCCTGGTTCAGTCCCAAAGCGGCTTAGCCTGGCCGGGGTCAGAGGTCAGAGGCTCAGCGGGGGAGGTTCAACGGCCAAAGCATCCTCCAACCCATCCAACTCATTGAACCCAACCCTCATGCCACACTAGAGCCATGTTGGTGGCAATGGCCAAGTATGGGCAATGTGTTGTTGATGTGGCTATACTATATAGGAGGATATAGGGAGAATCCAGTGAAGGATGAATGGAAACAAGCACACCCACCCACACACACACACACACACACACACACACACACACACACACACACACACACACACACACACACACACATAGTATACACACACACATAGTATACACACACATAGTATACACATACACACGCTCAGCTGTGACAGTAAACACACTTTAAATCCACTGGGGATTACAAATCCACTTAGGTCGAGTCAAAAGTTGAGCGTGTCAGCTGCAGGTCGCCGCTACGCAGCACCCAAACTGATGCACTTCTGCACCGCACTGTTTCATGTGTGTGAGAGAGAGAGAGAGAAAGTGTGTGTGTGTGTGAGAGAGTGTGTACTGTATGAGAGAGAGAGAGTGTGGTGTGCGTGTGTGTGAGAGCATGAGTGGGTATGTGTGTGTGTGTGTGTGTGTGTGTGTTGTGTGTGTGTGTGTGTGTGTGTGTGTGTGTGTGTGTGTGTGTGTGTACTGTATGAGAGAGAGCGAGAGAGAGAGTGTGGGTGTGTGTGTGAGAGCATGAGTGGGCTTGCATACGTATGTGTGTATTAATGTTGCGGCCAGTCCAACATAGACAGTGTTATGTCAACCTCCTCTGTCTCCCCTCTCATTCCCCAAGATGTCCAGACTGACACGTCCTCTGAGACTCCTCCTTTCTGTTCTCAACTTTAACTGTTTTGCAATTCTGATGGGAAAAGACAGACAGGGGGCGGATGAGGGTAAAATAGAGAATTATAGTGTAGGAAAACAAAGAGAGAAAGAGAACAAGGAGAAGAGAGATAGAAACAGAGAGGCAGACAGAGACAAAGAACAAGGAGAAGAGAGAGAGAAAGAGAAACAGAGAGACAGACAGAGAAAGAGAACAAGGAGAAGAGAGATAGAAAGAGAAACAGAGAGACAGACAGAGTTTGTGGTGAATGATCCTTTATCTTTTTAGTCCTGAATAATGACATCATATGATATTGACTTTAATCACATCTGTTTGTGTGATTTCTTCTCCCTCTCAATTCCCACCGGACCTCCCCAGTTCTTGGAATGGACTGGGGCCCGGCCTGCCAAAAATAATCGCTTGTTTGCTGCTATTTACTTAAATCTGTCAAAGAGTCACTGTTGGAGAACCCATACTGTTAGTTATGATTCTGCTGTGAGTGTGTGTGTAGGGGGGTGGATGCCTGGATACGACATAAACTCACACACAACTGGGAGAATGGTAAACATTACAGGCACACACACACACACACGCACGCACACACACACACACACACACACACACACACACACTAGACATATACAGTGTGAGAACAAAACCTGGCACACGGAGATGGTTCATCTTCACGTCTCTCTGTGTGGGACCAGAGAGAACCCTGCATGAGAAAAAACACAGACTGAGAGAGAAAGAAAGGAGTGGTGAAAAAGTGTCAGACTGTCAGGGGAGGATTATTGTTAAGCCTTCCCTGTAGCTCAGTTGGTAGAGCATGGTGTTTACAACACCAGGGTTGTGGGTTCGATTCCCACGGGGGGCCAGCACAGAAAAAAAAAAAAAAAAATGTATGATATGTATGAAATTGTATGAAATGTATGCATTCACTACTGTAAGAGTCGCTCTGGATAAGAGCGTCTGCTAAAATGACTAAAATGTAAAAAAATGACTAAAATGTAGACTAGAGTGTCAGGGGAGGATTATTGTTAGACTGGAGTGTCAGGGGAGGATTATTGTTAGACTGGAGTGTCAGGGGAGGATTAGTGTTAGACTGGAGTGTCAGGGGAGGGTTAGTGTTAGACTGGAGTGTCAGGGAGGGTTAGTGTTAGACTGGAGTGTCAGGGAGGGTTAGTGTTAGACTGGAGTGTCAGGGAGGGTTAGTGTTAGACTGGAGTGTCAGGGGAGGGTTAGTGTTAGACTGGAGTGTCAGGGGAGGGTTAGTGTTAGACTGGAGTGTCAGGGGAGGATTATTGTTAGACTGGAGTGTCAGGGGAGGGTTAGTGTTAGACTGGAGTGTCAGGGGAGGATTATTGTTAGACTGGAGTGTCAGGGGAGGGTTAGTGTTAGACTGGAGTGTCAGGGAAGTGTTATACTGGAGTGTCAGGGGGGGGTTAGTGTTAAACTGGAGTGTCAGGGGAGGGTTAGTGTTAGACTGGAGTGTCAGGGGAGGGTTACTGTTAGACTGGAGTGTCAGGGGAGGGTTATTGTTAGACTGGAGTGTCAGGGAGGGTTAGTGTTAGATTGCAGTGTCAGGGGAGGACTATTGTTAGACTGGAGTGTCAGGGAAGTGTTAGACTGGAGTGTCAGGGGAGGGTTAGACTGAGGTGTCAGGGAAGGGTTAGTGTTAGACTGGAGTGTCAGGGGAGGACTATTGTTAGACTGGAGTGTCAGGGAAGTTTTAGACTGGAGTGTCAGGGGAGGGTTATTGTTAGATTGGAGTGTCAGGGGAGGGTTAGTGTTAGACTGGAGTGTCAGGGGAGGGTTAGTGTTAGACTGGAGTGTCAGGGGAGGGTTAGTGTTAGACTGGAGTGTCAGGGAAGGGTTAGTGTTAGACTGGAGTGTCAGGGGAGGGTTAGTGTTAGACTGGAGTGTCAGGGGAGGGTTAGTGTTAGACTGGAGTGTCAGGGGAGGGTTAGTGTTAGACTGGAGTGTCAGGGGAGGGTTAGTGTTAGACTGGAGTGTCAGGGGAGGGTTAGTGTTAGACTGGAGTGTCAGGGGAGGGTTAGTGTTAGACTGGAGTGTCAGGGAGGGTTAGTGTTAGACTGGAGTGTCAGGGAAGTGTTAGACTGGAGTGTCAGGGGAGGATTATTGTTAGACTGGAGTGTCAGGGGAGGGTTAGTGTTAGACTGGAGTGTCAGGGAAGTGTTATACTGGAGTGTCAGGGGGGGGTTAGTGTTAAACTGGAGTGTCAGGGGAGGGTTAGTGTTAGACTGAGGGTGTGAGGGGAGGGTTACTGTTAGACTGGAGTGTCAGGGGAGGGTTATTGTTAGACTGGAGTGTCAGGGAGGGTTAGTGTTAGATTGCAGTGTCAGGGAGGACTATTGTTAGACTGGAGTGTCAGGGAAGTGTTAGACTGGAGTGTCAGGGGAGGGTTAGACTGAGGTGTCAGGGAAGGGTTAGTGTTAGACTGGAGTGTCAGGGGAGGACTATTGTTAGACTGGAGTGTCAGGGAAGTTTTAGACTGGAGTGTCAGGGGAGGGTTATTGTTAGATTGGAGTGTCAGGGAGGGTTAGTGTTAGACTGGAAGTGTCATGGGAGGGTTAGTGTTAGACTGGAGTGTAAGGGGAGGTTAGCTGGGGGTTAGACTGGAGTGTGTCAGGGGAGGGTTAGTGTTAGACTGGAGTGTCAGGGAAGGGTTAGTGTTAGAGCTGGAGTGTCAGGGGAGGGTTTAGTGTTAGACTGGAGTGTCAGGGGAGGGTTAGTGTTAGACTGGAGGTGTCCAGGGGAGGGTTAGGTTAGGACTGGAGGGTCAGGGAAGTGTTAGGAGGCTGAGTGTCAGGGAAGTGGTAGACGGAGTGTCAGGGGAGGGTTAGTGTTATAGGACTGGAGTGTCAGGGAGGGTTAGTGTTAGACTGGTGAGTGTCAGGGGAGGGTTAGTGTTAGACTGGAGTGTCAGGGAGGGTAGTGTTAGGACTGGAGTGTCAGGGAAGTGTTAGTACTAGGAGTGTCAGTGGGAGGGTTACGTGTTAGACTGAGTGTGCAGGGGAGGGATAGTTTAGACTGGAGTGTCAGGGGAGGGTTAGTGTTAGACTGGAGTGTCAGGGAGGGTTAGTGTTAGACTGGAGTATCAGGGAGGGAGGTTAGTGTTAGATGACTGCAGTGTCAGGGGAGGGTTAGTGTTAGACTGGAGTGTCAGGGGAGGGTTAGTGTTAGACTGGAGTGTCAGGGAAGTGTTAGACTGGAGTGTCAGGGGAGGGTTAGTGTTAGACTGGAGTATCAGGGAGGGTTAGTTTAGACTGGAGTGTCAGGGGAGGGTTAGTGTTAGACTGGAATGTCAGGGGAGGGTTAGTGTTAGACTGGAGTGTCAGGGGAGGGTTAGTGTTAGACTGGAGTGTCAGGGGAGGGTTAGTGTTAGACTGGAGTGTCAGGGAGGGTTAGTTTAGACTGGAGTGTCAGGGGAGGGTTAGTGTTATACTGGGTGTGTCAGATGAGGGATGTGCTTTTTTTTCCATTTCATGAAAGGGGGAGGTCGAGGGAAATAGAGAGAGAGAGAACGGTCAAGAGCATTCAAGGTGAAGGCATACCAGATAGCTGTCTGCTCCTCCCCTCCTTCTTTTTCCCTTTTCCCCTCTCCTTCTCCTCATCCCTCCCTTTCCCCCTCTCCTACTCCACCACCAGCAAAACCAAAATCCCAGATTGGAGTCTGGAAAACTCAAACATTCCCAGCTGGAGTGAGTGGGATCATCAACTAAATTCAGCCGAGGGATGATTTTTTTCTTGAGCGGATGGTCAGGGGGCCGGAACTTAATTACAAATAATAGACTGGAAATTGACCGCAAGAAGCCCAAACAGATATAATATTAGACTAAAACTTAATAATTTCAAACCTTGCGTACATTTATACGTATATGATCACATACACTGAGTATACAAAACATTACGGACACCTGCTCTTTCCATGACATAGACTGACCAGGTGAATCCAGGTGAAAGCTATGATCCCTTATTGATGTTAAATCCACTTCAATCAGTGTAGATGAAAGGGAGGATTTTTAAGTCTTGAGACAATTGAGACATGGATTGTGTATGTGTGTCATTCAGAGGCTGAATGGGCAAGACAAAAAATGGAAGTGCCTTTGAACGGGGTATGGTAGTAGGTGCCAGGCGCACTGGTTTGTGTCAAGAACTGCAATGTTGCTGGGTATTTTACGCTCAACAGTTTCCTGTGTGTATCAAGAATGGTCCACCACCCAAAGGACATCCAGCCAACTGTGACACAGCTGTGGGAAGCATTGGAGTCAACATGGGCCAGTATCCCTGTGGAATGCTTTCGACACCTTGTAGAGTCCATGCTTCGACCAATTAAGGCTTTTCTGAGGGCAAAAGGGCAAATCAATATTAGGAAGGTGTTCTTAATGATTGGTATAATCAGTGTTTATCTCTCTATTATGCGTGGGAATACTTTGGAACAGATTTTCAAAATTCAAATCACTTGGAGCTGATTTGCTGGTGTTTTTACAGTCTTTTATGTCCAACAACAACAAAAAGTGAGCCGCCAGTTGGGCAACCCTGGTGTGTGTATATATATATATATATACACACACACACACACACACACACACACACACACACACACACATACACACACACACACACACACACACCACAACACACACCACACACACACACAGAGAGAGCTGGCAGAGCAGACACATTTGATTAGAAAAAGTTAAGAAAAATCTATCTTCCCACAGTCTGACACTTTGGATAAGAGTTTATTAAAGATGTATTCACTATTAAAGGTGCAGCCCTCTCTAATGAAGACATTAATGGACAGAATAACAGTCTTGGACTTCACACCTCTTTATTTGTCCCTGGATTCATGTTGGCCCGTGTCTACTCATTTCCACTAAAATAACAATCTGTAACAGTTTAACATTAGAATTAGCAACTGAAATTGAGCCTGCGCCAGTGCCAGATGGGTGGTGTTTGCAGTTTTGGGACTATTCCATTGGTTCTATTGCATCAGAAAGGCTCCCCGTATGTAGGTAGCTAACATTCAGTCAGCTAGTCTCCCCTTAGGTAGGTAGCTAACATTCAGTCAGCTAGTCTCCCCGTAGGTAGGTAGCTAGCATTCAGTCAGCTAGCCTCCCCGTAGGTAGGTAGCTAGCATATCGTCAACTAGTTCCCCGTAGGTAGGTAGCTAGCATTCAGTCAGCTAGTCTCCCCGTAGATAGGTAGCTAGCATTCAGTCAGCTAGCTCCCCGTAGGTAGGTAGCTAGCATTCAGTCAGCTAGCCTCCCCGTAGGTAGGTAGCTAGCATTCAGTCAGCCTAGTCTCCCCGTAGGTAGGTAGCTAGACATTCAGTCAGCTAGTCTCCCCGTAGTTAGGTAGCTAGCATTCAGTCAGCTAGTCTCCCGCTAGGTAGGTAGCTAGCATTCAGTCAGCTAGTCTCCCCGTAGGTAGGTAGCTAGCATTCAGCAGCTAGCCTCCCCGTAGGTAGGTAGCTAACATTCAGTCAGCTAGTCTCCCGTAGGTAGGTACGTAGCATGCAGTCAGCTAGCTTCCACGTAGGTAGGTAGCTAACATTTCAGGTCAGCTAGTCTCCCCGTAGGTAGGTAGCTAGCATTCAGTCAGCTAGTCTCCCGTAGGTAGGTAGCTAGCATTCAGTCAGCTAGCCTCCCCGTAGGTAGGTAGCTAACATTCAGTCAGCTAGTCTCCCCGTAGGTAGGTAGCTAGCATTCAGTCAGCTAGCCTCCCCGTAGGTAGGTAGCTAGCATTCAGTCAGCTAGCCTCCCCGTAGGTAGGTAGCTAGCATTCAGTCAGCTAGTCTCCCCTAGTAGGTAGCTAGCATTCAGTCAGCTAGTCTCCCCGTAGGTAGGTAGCTAGCATTCAGTCAGCTAGTCTCCCCGTAGGTAGGTAGCTAGCATTCAGTCAGCTAGTCTCCCCGTAGGTAGGTAGCTAGCATTCAGTCAGCTAGCCTTCCCGTAGGTAGGTAGCTAACATTCAGTCAGCTAGTCTCCCCGTAGGTAGGTAGCTAGCATTCAGTCAGCTAGCCTCCCCGTAGGTAGGTAGCTAGCATTCAGTCAGCTAGTCTCCCCGTAGGTAGGTAGCTAGCATTCAGTCAGCTAGTCTCCCCTAGGTAGGTAGCTAGCATTCAGTCAGCTAGCCTCCCCGTAGGTAGGTAGCTAACATTCAGTCAGCTAGTCTCCCCGTAGGTAGTAGCTAGCATCAGTCAGCTATTAGCCTCCCCGTAGGTAGCTAACATTCAGTCAGCTAGTCTCCCCGTAGGTAGGTAGCTAACATTCAGTCAGCTAGTCTCCCCGTAGGTAGGTAGCTAACATTCAGTCAGCTAGTCTCCCCGTAGAGAGGTAGCTAACATTCAGTCAGCTAGTCTCCCCGTAGGTAGGTAGCTAGCATTCAGTCAGCTAGTCTCCCCGTAGATAGGTAGCTAGCATTCAGTCAGCTAGTCTCCCCGTAGGTAGGTAGCTAGCATTCAGTCAGCTAGCCTCCCCGTAGGTAGGTAGCTAGCATTCAGTCAGCTAGTCTCCCCGTAGGTAGGTAGCTAGCATTCAGTCAGCTAGTCTCCCCGTAGGTAGGTAGCTAGCATTCAGTCAGCTAGTCTCCCCGTAGGTAGGTAGCTAGCATTCAGTCAGCTAGCCTCCCCGTAGGTAGGTAGCTAACATTCAGTCAGCTAGTCTCCCCGTAGGTAGGTAGCTAGCATTCAGTCAGCTAGCCTCCCCGTAGGTAGCTAACATTCAGTCAGCTAGTCTCCCCGTAGGTAGGTAGCTAACATTCAGTCAGCTAGTCTCCCCGTAGGTAGGTAGCTAACATTCAGTCAGCTAGTCTCCCCGTAGGTAGGTAGCTAACATTCAGTCAGCTAGTCTCCCCGTAGGTAGGTAGCTAGCATTCAGTCAGCTAGCCTGCCTGTAGGTAGGTAGCTAGCATTCAGTCAGCCAGTCTCCCCGTAGGTAGCTAGCATTCAGTCAGCTAGCCTCCCAGTAGTTAGGTAGCTAGCATTCAGTCAGCTAGTCTCCCCGTAGGTAGCGAACATTCAGTCAGCTAGTCTCCCAGTAGGTAGGTAGCTAACATTCAG